>NW_019385080.1:162039-239938 GCF_000671375.1 Centruroides sculpturatus
CCCAGCAACATTAGGTATCTTCTGTCCACTCTCTACCTTTGCTATTATACTCTCATCTTTCGAAAAGAAAGACAGACGCAAAACTTAACGAGTGCCTACCCGACAGTCTCGCGAATACACAAAAGAATTGTTTTGTCAGAAAAATAAAAGGCTGGAATTACAAGGGAGGATTTCAAAGTTCGGAGGAATACTATCTGATTGGCTTGAGCATCGATGTCGACGTCTCCCACACTCCGAAAAGTTTCGAATTGTTGCCCGAAGACAAGGGAAGACCAATCGGTATTCATTATTTTACGTTGCTTCTTCTTGTGTTTGTTCTGTGGGGTGTTCGTTATCCAATCATATGTTCGTTGTCCAAACATAAAAATCTTTCGCGAAAGTGTTCGTTAACCGATTTGTTCGTTAAGCGATCACCCACTGTATCATTCTGTTTGTCATCTTCTTTTAACACTTAGTATATTTTATAAAACTAAAACTTAGTCCTGAAAGAGCTAGGATTATTTTGTGAAAATTGGTAAATTTGACAATTGAAATTTGTTGCAAAGTACTTAAGATTAATTGAAACTAAGTCATGAAACAATGTATAAAAGTGAAAATATTAATATTTTTACATTTGATATTATTATTATTATTATTAGATAACAATGAAAATAAATTACAATATATTTCTTGATTATATTTTTATGTGCATCTATGGAAATATTGTCTTATGTAACTGTTTAGAAACTCACATCTTAAAAACTAATTATAAAAACTGTGAACATGTTGTAATTATAAAATTTCAAGTAAATTCATAAAAAATTTGTATTAAATTAAAATTGTTTTTACTATTACATGCAGAATGAATAGATAATTACATTACCCATATTATGGAAAATGTACTGAATGAAAAAGTTCCTATTGACTGTCTAAATGATTAATAATGTTTGTTGTTTTATCTGTAAATGAACATACAATTTCTGTATAAGTTTAAATAGAAAGGAAAATTGTTTAACTTGTCAGTGATAAAACTAATAAGTAAACATTTACAATAAATTTCTATATTATTTTTTTAATACTAAATATAATTTTTATTATTTATAATTTCTCATCAAAGTATTTGAAAATTGATATATTGTTAAAAGTATTTCATTTAATTATCGTTTTTTATTTTTTTGAAACATCCTGTATAGTTAAAAAAACTCTAAATAGTTTTAATGTCACATATGGTCACATATCTTTATAAACAAATGTAATAAGAATTTTTGGCAGTTTAAGATATATTTGTCATTAGGAAGTATAACAATTCTAAAATTGCTTTTCTTTAATATTTTGAATTATAATAAATATTTTAAAAATTTATTATTTTTCATATGTATGTAGTTTATGATGGCTAAATCTATTCTGTAATTTTAACAGTGGAATATCATTACAGTATTATATTACAGAAAATTGAAATTAATGGAAATTTTTTACTGAATATATTTATAATTGTTATGCTTCTGAAATAATTTTTACAGTTTACTTAATAACATCTGTAACAATTTTAAGTATTTTTAATGGGTAATGATATAGATTTTTTTTGATATATTATAAACTTTAAATAATTGTGATATAAATAAAATATAATTCTTTAAGGACAATGAATTTGAATTTCAAAGAAATGTCTCACAGTTTTAAATATATAAATTAAAATTTACACATATATAAACTAATATATATATATATATCTTATGCATATGTATATACGTACATGCAATATAATCTTAGAAATATAATACTCTCTCCCAGTTTAAGTGCTACAAATAAATATGTATGAAATTATTTTATGTAAAAAATTTATATTAAGGCATTTAAAAATAATGTAAATTTTACAATATATAAGTTACAATATATTGTATATATAAATAAAATACAATATTAAAAGTGTATTTACAATTTCATATAAAAATGTTTGAACTGGATTTTCCACTGATTCATTGAAAATTTATGCACTGTATACTATAAAAACTAATGATATACAATATACATTCCTTCCATTTCCTGTGATAATTGAAGTGCCAAAATCTGTGATGATAGCTCTCAATTTTTATGATATTTTTTCTCTGTAATTGTTGCTATTTTATGCACAATTGAGAATCTGTGATCATTTTCTTATGATTGATTGAAATATTGGATAAGTTAAGCTGATTGTAAAATTTGTTTTAATTACTTGATTAAGAAAAGATGCATTGTAAAAATATTTGAAAATTAGATATATGTAGTTATAAATATACAGGTTTATATTAATAAAATTTTGAATTATTTTGCACTTAATAATGTTTCTTGTTTTATCTATTTTTATATATATATATTTATGCATCATAATTTATTAAAAAGTTGTATGAATGAAGACTGATACACTATTAAATATAATATTCTTTAATGGTATTTAATGCAATGGAATTACATTAAATACCATTTAGCCAGAACCTATTAAATATTCAGTTTGATCAAAATTTGATTTGCCAATTACTTTGATGTCATGGTTGTTAGAATTTTGAATTGCATTCGTGTTGAATAAAACCGCTATTCTTTTCACAAGTGAATTTTGTAAAGTTAAGAAAAGAAGACATGAATAGCATTTATGAAAATATTTAGAGATTTTTGAAATTCTTTTCAAAATTTAAGAAATAAATGGCATCAATGGAAACTGAAAGTTTTCAAAAATCAACTATACCTTTGACAAACATGTGCATCATGGCAATTCTCTTCTACTCTCTCAGATGAAATTATTTTCAGTAAAAATTGCAAGGGGCATGATTTTTTGATCATCTTGTATAATGTTTATATTATATAGCTTATACAATACTTTATATATATATATATAAATTTAATATTTACTGAAAAATTATAATCACTAATTTCTAATTACATAAGTACGATGTATCATATTATAATGTCCTACAAAGTCATCTCTTATGATTGAAGATAACTAAATGATAGTCTGTTTGATCAATTCCTTTGTTTTGTATGATTTAAGATATGCAGCAACCCTTTTTGTAAGTTCAAAATCTGTATTTCATGATTTCATTTTTTATATAGTGATAGATTTAAGAGAGAACCCTGTTTATTTTTTAAACTATAAAAATTATTGAAAATGAACTGAAGTTTAATTCTTGTTTTGTAGCTTTAATTAAAGATTTCATATTTAAAAAATTATTTGCAAGGAATACTTGCAATTTTTAAAACTACAGTATTACTGTTTGGTATAATTTTGATATAACTGCATAAAAAGTTAATTTTTTAAATAAGTATTTGTATTGAAAAATGAAAATGGCACAATAGTGCTGCTTCGATTTTCTGATATTTGTCTAGTTCCATGCATTCATAAAGAATTAGAATATCATATGCATTTTTTTCAAATAACCATTGCAGTTGCATAAAAATCCATGGATTTTATAACATTCTATTTTCAAAAATACTAAGAGATAATGTTTTGAGGTTACACTGAGAGTTCAAAACCATGCAGAACGAGAAGCTATTATTAGTTTGTTTTTATCATCCATATTGAAAAACGATATAGATACATGAAAATAAAAAAAGGCTTTTATTATGTTTTAAGTTCATTTCATCTTTTTCTATGTTAGTTTCTAAATGATCAACTACGAGAACAGCAATCATCATGAGTGTGTATTAGATAAAAAGAGATTGATTTGTTTTAAAATAATTTTATATGAACTTTTAATAAGAGTAGATCAAAGTTCACTGCTTTGGCAAAAATAACCGGTTTTGATAAAGCATTATTAATGAGATAATGTTATTGTCCTACTCTCTCGATTTATTTTTCAAGTGAAACATTTAACTTAGTGTTGCATTAAATTTTCAAATATTAAACAATTTTCTCGATATTAACGAATAAAATTTGATATAATTAAAAATACGAACAACAATTGAACAAAAATATCTGAACAAGTATCTAGTGAACTTTTAACCTAATTGATAATGCAGCATTTTATCTGTAAACTTTGGTAGCAAATTTGATAAATTGCTTCTGGTTTCGTAAATATTTATTCGTTTTATTCCATATTTGCTGGATTTAATGACGATTTAAATAATAATACATATTTAGGTATAAATAAATTATATATATATATATATATATAAAGNATATAAATAAAATACAATATTAAAAGTGTATTTACAATTTCATATAAAAATGTTTGAACTGGATTTTCCACTGATTCATTGAAAATTTATGCACTGTATACTATAAAAACTAATGATATACAATATACATTCCTTCCATTTCCTGTGATAATTGAAGTGCCAAAATCTGTGATGATAGCTCTCAATTTTTATGATATTTTTTCTCTGTAATTGTTGCTATTTTATGCACAATTGAGAATCTGTGATCATTTTCTTATGATTGATTGAAATATTGGATAAGTTAAGCTGATTGTAAAATTTGTTTTAATTACTTGATTAAGAAAAGATGCATTGTAAAAATATTTGAAAATTAGATATATGTAGTTATAAATATACAGGTTTATATTAATAAAATTTTGAATTATTTTGCACTTAATAATGTTTCTTGTTTTATCTATTTTTATATATATATATTTTAAAAGAAAATTTGTTTATATGTGGTACAGAATTAAATTTTTATGGTTATATTTGTAAATTTCGCATAAGAATCTCCTAAATATTGAGTGGAATGCTCAATATTTAGAAAAAAACGCTCAATATGTATAGCAGTTTTATAATGACGTAACATCAGGGCCGGCCCTAGTTCATATAGGCGAACTAGGTAATGGGCCTAGAGCGCTTGAATTCTGGGGGCGGCATGGCGAAAGTACATGCATAAATTACAATAAATAATTTAAAAAAATGTTTTTTTATCACAATCCTTTCTCACGTGTTGACCCGTGAGTCGCCATTTTGAAAGTAGCGCCGTAGTCTCACGATCGCGACATAGCGTGCTGCATATTGAATAAAAATTAGATACTCTATTTTACATTGGTGTTTTATATTATTGCGAATTTTTTTAAATGGTGCGATGTCAGTCATTTGCCTAGGGCGCTGAATTTGCTCGGGCCGGCAGTGCGTAACGTAACAATAATTTGCAATTGTATTGCGAACTACGCAATATATTGTTAAATAATTTGATGTTACGAATTAATTTTTTAAAATATAAACTTATATTATGCGCTTTACTGGAATTGCCAAAATATAAAACCATACTATACTCGGATGAATCCAAGTGGGCTACAGGGGCTCATGTCTCCCTGGATCCGCTATTGACTAGCGAGGTTGAGGCCGAAATTTTAAACGCGAAAACGTGTACGACGTACGTTCAGCGCCGCTTTCCTGTAAGCCTAGAAGTTTGACAATGGTGTTTGGAATGTCGAGCATGATTCCACTGACTATCCAAACACCGTTGTCAAACTTTAGGCTTACAGGAAAGCGGCACTGAACGTACGTCATACACGTTTTCGCGTTTAAAACTTCGGCTTCAACCTCACTATTGATCGCAAAGTTATTAAAATTTATTTATTATGAAAACCTTTTCTTTTCTCTCTTTCTTCTCTAATATGGAGATTCTGGCTGGTCACCTTTTCTCCGATGAAATGAAAAATGAAAACCTTTAATAATCAAACTTTACTAAACCGTTTCTATTTGTGAAATTTTTTACTTACCTGAAAAGTAATTTTTTTATACTGTACATATTTTACACAGCGTTATTATTTTGAAAATTGCAGGACGTACTAAGTTACTTAAAAATGAAAAGTAATTATAGAATAAATCTTAAAAATAATTAATTATATCCCGGGAAACAGTTCACGTTTATCTCGGAATTCCGGGACAAGCAAAAGACGGGAAATGAGAAACCCTAATTCATACTAATTGCTAGCAATAATCGTTCTCCTATAAAATTTCTCGATAAACAGCTACAAGCAGCATATATTATATCGGACAGTAATATATGGTTAATTTTATTTTCACTGGTTACAAGCGACCCAGATAAAGTAGCCATTTTGTAAAAATGTAGCGCCCTCTATAGTCCATGAAAAACGCGAATAGCTGTTTCAAAGTTCTAACTTATACTATTAGCCTCAAATTTCGCTTCATGGATGGGGCCGAGAACGCCAGCCAATCTTCTCGCCCATCCTGAAATAATTCATTCAATTCTAAATAACCCCCCGTACTAGTCAGTATAGGTAAATATGAATTGATTGCTCGCCAAATAATTACACGTTCTTACGTTTTCCTGCTTATACAGAACTGAAAATCGATTGCTAAACTTTAAAAATTAGCTTGAAGATAAAACCTGAAGATAACATCCCGCTTCACAATATTTCGCTCTATCTCTGCCCTCCCAAAATGAAAATCCAAGCGTCGTTACTGACTTCATATATTTGATAACGATTGAGTGTTATCAGTAAAGATTTACCGTTTAAAGCAGTAATCATTTTAGTCGTTATTTGCTCGTAGTTTAAATTTCTGGCATTTGTCACTTAAATTATAATTAGTAATTTTTAAATTGCTATTAATAACTTGAATATTTGTTTTAATGAGTTACCAGTTAAAACCAGAATTTTCCACCAAGTATAATTATCTTAATGATTACATGATGTAACTAAATATCTTAACTAGAACCGATATTAAGGGGGCACGAATTAAACGTGCAAATCTACATTCACCCTGTACTAGTATGGATGTGGCTACTTGCGCCGTAGATAGAATAAACTCACACAGTCGTACGAGTATACATCATATCTAATCTCGAGTACATAAAAATATCAAATAGGCACTTTACAAAAGGCAGTGGCTCGGGCCCAGTGTTGTGGAGTCGGCAAAACTCGACTCTTTACTATTGGTAAAATTTGAAGTAAAAAATTAGAAAATGGACATTTCGATAAATTTAGATATCAAAATGATATTAACCCATAATGGCCATTTTATAGCTAAATGTTATGCGTATCTCAGTAGAAAAGAAAGGCCCACCAGTGGCCAAGCGGTTCCCCGAACATGGAGTTCGGTCGTGGGTTCGCGCCCCGCCAGAATCGGGCTTGGCCACATGGAGTTTTCCTGGTTTCCTCTACGTTCATAACGCCTAAATAGGGGCCAGTTACCCTTAAAAAGAGCTCCCAGAAGGATATCGCCTAAGACCTGTATTGCGTTGCCGTAACTTAATTAACAAACAAACAGTAGAAAAAAAAAATAAGAAAAGTAAAATCAAGATCAGAATCTAACTGCAACAAACTAAAAGAGCGATATGAAACTGCAAAATGTAATTAATAGGATTGTTTCAGCTTATTCACTGGTTTCGGGGCACGATTGCATCGAGAACTTATGGAGGGGGAATATAATAGCAAAAGTTGCGGTTAGCTTCCCTTAATGGCAACATCACTACGAATAAATTTCACTTTTTATGGACAAGATAGAGGAATGTAAATGTTTGAAAAACGAACAAAAGATGATTTGATATTAAATATATAATGCTCTAATATATCATATATTGTATATTTAATTCTTAGTACTCTATTCAGTTCTAATACTAAACGCCACTTATTGTTGAATTTCAACACGCTTTCATCTATACATTTCGACAGTCTGAATAAACGATTACAAGTAAGGAGAAACATGGTTAGTCAACAGATTAGTCAGTCAGTCATTCTCCTCGACAAATTAGCTATTCATATTAGCATGTCGCTTCTTTTATTTTTAATTCCAATTGCAAAATTTTCTATTAGGCTATTATTTCTCAATTTTCTGTTCAACTTTTGAACTGAGATTTGATAAGCTAAAATGAAAGCAAAATTCAGAACTTAATTTATATAAAGCCGATTATTTATATGAAACCAAAATACAAAAGCATCAAAATGTGATGAGATCATAACATTAAAAGTATTATATATTCAGAATACATTTGCAAGCTAATGATTACGTTTAACACTAACAACAATCATTTTGATTACCTTTATTCCTTATCAACATAAATGATATGTTAAAATGCGAATAAAGGTTTTATGTAAACATTATTTCAATAAACATCCACAGTCATCGATGGATATATTAAAATATTACTAGTAAATGCAAGTAAATGTAATTATGCAAACAATTATTAACGTGATACAAATGGCGACTAGAGGAATGATTATATCTATTTTGCCAGATGAAAGCGAAAAATTAATCTTTGAGTAAGTTACGTAAAATGACACCATTTTACAAATCTGATTAGATAACCCGAATAATTGACTAATTAAATGTTGTAAATTGCTTTTATTTATATTTAATTTCGTAATTAATATTTTATGTAATTGTTATTCTCATTGACAAATCAAAAAAAAAATCTCTAAACAGCACCACTAAAAATGCCCTGAGATTATTGTAGGGAAAGTGGTGCTCCCGAGGGGTGGGCCAAGGAGTCCTGTTACCTTCCAAAGTAAGAAAAAATATTTTTGGAAAAATTTACCAATTAAATTTTTTAAAATATATAAAAACAACACGACACACAATACCTGTATTTATCTATAGCGGTCACAAGATGAGAATTTTATTGAGTTTGCATTAAAAATGTTTTTATCCGTTCAATTCGCTTCCCAAAATTAAATCTTGAGTTTGCCACTGGTGGAGAGAAAAAAATATGAATAATGGCTGTTCTAAAAAATTTTTTCTGTAACTTTGTGGATATAATAGAATCAGAAAACGAAGTTTAACGTTTCAAAATTTTAGAAATATCCACATTTTGTTTGAAATGAAGAAATTTTGTACTGTTGGAACATCAAGTTCACAAACGAAATTTGTTCTCAAACGAGCGAAATTCCAAATCTAACAGTTTTTCCATTTTACTAAGACAGATCGTTTGATTACGAGATATGAGTGATCAATGTCATTTCTGCATATATCTCAGATTCTTGACTTAAAATTATCAGAATGAAATACCCGACTCAAATAAAAAAACAGGATAATTGAAGACTAATGGACAGTGTTAATGAAAAAAAATATTCAGGGACAAAAGCGGCAAAACGAGACTTGATCTACCCGAGAAAACTTATGTTGCCGCAAAGCCACAATCCAGGTACCATGGCTAATGGGTAAAAGTAAAAATGGAATGCAAAAAATTCTCGAACGCAAAAGTTTTATCGATGTACTGAAAGTGTTTTGACAAGAAAACAATCCCTATGATCAAAGCAGAAACACTTCAATAATGAGAACACTATAAATACAAGACAATCCTTATCACATTTTTCCGAGAGACTGCGTTTGAAGCAAAATGCTAAGGGCATTTCGAATGATTGTTTTCTGATGAATATCCATATTTGAAAAATGCACACAGTAATCAAATGGGCAGTAAGTAAATCTGGGGCGAGGGCTTGGTGTCACTTACAACTTTTCCCTTTCCTCTTAAAACTGGCAAGAAACGTTGTGTTTAATGGTTTCCACATAGGGAGAATGTACGGAAGTGTGAGGTTCATAGAGAAGTTTTTCTAAGAATATTTCCAAGACTTTCTCACACAAAGAAAAATGGGTTAGGGGACGTTGGTATAAGTTTATGGAACGCATAGTGGCTAGAGAATGTTTGGTAATCACTAGTCTAATATCTAACTCTGCAAAATATTACCTTTTGGCGTAATGTTTCTCGGTGAAATCATGTTGAATTTTTTAAAAGTCTTTCGGATAAACTAGGCTTGGTTTTGCCGCCTTTAAAATTTAACTTACAGGGAAGTACAATCAAATTGTTTGGCAATCCTAGAAAAATGAAGCTGCTAAATGTTAGAAGCATCAAAATTTGACCAAAATGAGATTTTGTCAAATTTCAACATTACAATATTAATTAACACGAGGGCGATCTACTAAAGGGTTTCCCCAGTAGGGACTATGGCAAACTGAACCTTATTGAGGTGTTAGGCACCAAAGCCGATAAAAATTCAAAATTTTGTGGAGGATAGGCGCCAAAAAGTTATTGGCGAAATCGTTGCTTCTACGATGGCGGCTTCGAGATAAAAATGGTACTGGAATTGTTTAACAGATTTATAGCCGAGATGTTGTTCCTTGCTTTCTTTTTAATAACTTCGCATTCTTTGTGTATCTTCAAGCAGTTCAAATCTTAGACCAAGAATTTTTCAGTGTGCATAAGTAGTCATTATTATATTTTATATATATTATACATATATACTCCGACAGTTCCCGCTTTAGGGCAGGAGGGCCTCTAATCCGAAAGTAATAAAGTTACAAATAAAAAATAGGTTAATTAAAAAAATTATTAAAAATATCAAATACTTTATTTCTCCTATACGTAATTAAAAATGATCTTAAAAACTAAGCAAACTTACAAAATTTTTCATATTTCTTATTCACCATACCTCAACCGAAAACGGTACTTTCTTCCTGCTGCGCGGAAAGAAAATTCCACTTCCTGGCCGAGGGAAGTAAAAAATCGTACACAGTGATACCCCGAACTTACGCGGTTATCGCTCGGTCCCACCTATCGCGTACGTTCGGGGTATTAGGTCTATAATAATATACTATTAGTAATTAGTCCTAGGTCTAATATACTATTGTTTTTCATTAAGGGGCCCTATCTTTGTCCTAGGCCCAGGGCCCCTTACGTTCTAAATACGGCACTGGAACTGTCACTCGCGAACCAGGGACACTCCATTTGGGACTATCTTAGAAATGAGAGGAAGACCTAGGGGCCAAATCACAGAACTCTTTGCGACCCTCTTGACATTTACATCCCATGGCGCCATCTGTTATCTGATGGTTATAAACTATTTTAACTACTAAAAAAAAGGCAACGCTTAGTAAAGGGTGGGGACTTTTATAAGTAAAGATTTCCTAACATTAAGTCCTACCCCTCTCGACCTTTCACAAGTGTTTACTTGTGGGGGGAGAGGGGACAGTTCAGTGTTATTTCGGGATAGCATCTTATCCGCTCCGCGAAACAACTTCCAGACAAACTAACCACTAATTTTCAGAAGCACGTTTTTTTTTGGAAACTCTTGAAAAGAGTATATTTGAACAAGCTGTTTGTGTTTAGGGCTACATGCTCACCAAGTTTGACTGTCTCCGTTAGTATGCTGTAAATTTAGGATCGTGGAGTCAACTATATTAACTGTTTAAAAAACATCCGATCTGTTTTATAGTTACTTTAGTAATATTTAAAATCCGAAATAGATTTGTCATTTATTACATACTCTTCCATTTTTATTACAGAATAGCAATGCAAGTGCATAGGAAAAATACCAGCTTGATTTAATCTAATCAAAATATGAAAACTATAAATACATCTAGATAACTTCTAAATTTATAGTTCAAAAATCACATTTATATTGACGTCAAACTGAAATTTAATCATAACAGGTTTGATATTTTAAGCTAAAGAATGGTCACCGCTCTCAAATTACTCACACCTGTTACTTTATGTAACAATGATTCATAACTTACCTATTCACAAAAATCTTATTTGCAGTAAAAAAAAAAATTTAAGTTAAAAATCTTAAGGCTGTACGATCAAAATGTTTTACTTTGAAACTGTTTATATAAAGAGATTTTTCTAATGTCTTCCACCAATAGCTTTTAATTTAAAAGTTGCCTGTACGTACAGCCATCTGATTTCCATATTAGTTGAACAGAATAATTTAACCTGACCTAAATTCGTTTAACCTGTTAGTTTTTTCAGGACACTATGAACTGAAAACCGATTTAATAATCTTTAATTCACAGATCAAATTTGTTCTATTTCTCCCAACTATAATAATTAAAATCAAACATTAAGTGAATATTACAATTTGCATATAACCAGTAAGAGTTGGAACTTTTATTATTCTGATAACTGCCTCTAAAATACTGAAATTTACAGTATAAAACAATAAAAACTAGATTAGTAGTCAAAGTAAATGGTAAGTATTTATAGTTAAAGAATTTGATGTAAATTTTTGATAAAAATACTGTGTAATCAAATTTATAAAATCATAGGAAAAATCAAGATGAGTAAAAAACTCTCAAAACTAAATTTTATTGTTGTTGTTACACAAAAATTTACAAGGGCAAATGAAATAAAAATTTAAAAAGATTCTTAAATTCAAATATATTTTGGTCAAATTTAAATATAAATTAAAATTATGTGAAGCAAATTAGAATAAATGAATAACCAGATCTTTCAGTTTTTGGAATAACTGGATATCTAAATGACACTTGCCCTCAGACTATGTAATAGTTTAATTGTTTTCTATAATAAAACATTATATATGTTTGTAAACCCTGTAATATTCTGCTTTAAAGGAGCACTGCATGCCTTCAGTCACCCTCTTTATATTAAACTTTGTACAGCAAAAAGTCCACTTCAGACTGACTGGTAGCCTTGCTGACGACTTCGTTGACGTCCCACCAAATAAGCAATTAGCACTATAATTACCAAGACTGCCAAGGCACATCCAACAGCAATGGGAACAATGTCGTTGATCTTCTCATCCCCAGCACATTCTGTTGCTGTTGAAGAAATTAAAGAAATCAATTTTAAATTATGGTAAAAAATCACTAGCAGTTCTGAATTTACAATTAAATTTAGGGCTACCAAGTTTTCATGAAGTATATAATACTTTAGACACAATTGAAAAAGCTTATGTTAATGGAAATTTCAGATTTAAAATTTATTAGAAAAAACAAGAGTAAATTCTTCATATTTTGATCAGTCAAGCTAGTAGCAAAATTTCCAGATGATTTTGCCAACATTTTACATGTATGGTAAAAATTTCAAGCCCCTCCCACACAATTAAATATTTATTTATAAGAATTAAAAATTCTAAATTCATTTCTTTCCTTTATATATATATATATAAGGAAAGAAATGAATTTAGAATTTTTAATTCTTAAAAATAATTTTAAAAAATTTTATAAAACAAATTACTTTCCATCCTCTGTATACTAATAGGGTCTTTTAATCCATTCATTATGGGCTTAGCCAAGCCCACAACAGGATGGAAGAATGAAGAATGGGGTCTGACATCTGGGACAGACTATCCCAGAAAATTCATAGGGTTCTTCCAAATTTGATCCAAAGATCAGTAAGTTGATGTCTTAATGACCAGATGACTGATAAGATAGTTATAACTATTATTTCAACAAAATTATGAATTAGAAAAATTATTCAGCAATTTTCTGGAGCTGGTGCTGAAAAAAAGTGTTCATTGAGTCTGATTTTAAAAAAATTTGTTCAATCAGTAATTACTATCATTTTCAATTACCTTCTCCATATTTATGTTGATTCCTAGCCACAAATTTTAAGTTTTGCTTAAATTACCCTATTTCTAGAGTAGTATTTCAGTTTGCTCCTAGCTAATACATTTTTCTATATCAAAAATATTTGAGGTTTATGTGATATACAAGGTCTGTTCAAAAAGTATCGGACCTTTGGTTGGCAAAAATAAATTTATTGACTTTGAGGTACAAAACCCTAATCCCCTTCAAAGTAGTCTCCTTGGTAATGTATACACTTCTCCCAGCGTTCCTGCCATTGCTGGAAACACTGCTGGAACGCATCTTTTGGAATGGTTATCAGCCGGTCCGTCGCATTTCGCATGATGTCTTCTCTCGACTAAATTTGGGTTCCTTTTAGCGGCATTTTCAGCTTGAGAAATAGCCAAAGGTCACACGGAGCCATGTGGAGAGAGTACGGAGCGTGACGAACCACAGGAGTATTGTGTTTGGCGACGAAAGCCCGAATCAGATGCGCAGAATGGGCGGATGCGTTATCAAGATGGAGCTGCCAAGTTTTGATCGACCACAGATCCCATCGTTTGCATCGCACTGTATCGGAAAGACGACGAAGGACCTCCTGGTAGTACTCCTTTGGGATGGTTTGGCCTTGTGGTGCGTACTCACGACACACCACCCCACGAGAGTCGAAAAAACTGTCAACATGACCTTTGATATTGCTGCGGACCTGCCGCGCTTTTTTTGGCCTCGAGGATCGTCCTGCTGAATCTTGCGAATGGTTTACACTCGGGTATCGCCAAGGTTTTTGGCAAAATTTGATGTAATTTCGCTGCTCACGTAGTTCAGTCATTTTCCAGCTTAGTGAAATCCGACGAGAGCGCACTACATGACCTCACTCATACGCCGATTGCCAACGACTGACGCTTTCTGCAAACGGGAAAAAATTCAGGGCTGTGCATGACTGTCCCCTCCACAACTCCACCGAAGGAGGCCTCTCTCGCATCATTGGTTTACGCGGAAAAAAATAAGGTCTCCCCTCCACAACTCCACCGAAGGAGGCCTCTCTCGCATCATTGGTTTACGCGGAAAAAAATAAGGTCCGATACTTTTTGAACAGACCTTGTATATATCTACATATAGCTAAAAATGTACTATTTTATTTCAAAATGTTTACAAGGTGCCATACCAATCTTACATGTATTGATGGTATAAATGTTTGAAAACATTTATGACAAACATCACTCTTCAGAAGTTTAGTGTGGTTTATTGGACTGACTGATTTTGGAACAAACCTCAAATTTTCAATCCCTTTATTTTCTTTCTTTTAGCTAGTTTAGAAATTTATAATCATTGAAGAGCAAAAAAATATATACAAGATCAAGTACTTAGTAACTCAACAGTGCATCTTTGAAAAATTCACCTATCAGTCATTACAAATGAGATAGTGAGTCAGCCATTAAGTAGGAAAAATTATCGTTCTTTATAATGCCTAGTAGTAAATCACATTATCAATTTCACTTTAAATAATAAAGAAAGTTAAGTTACAAAATTATTTTGCAATCAATCAAATAAAATTCTGGAGATAAATTGATTTTAGGGAAAATTGTTTACTCTAGTCACCTGATTAATCTAAGTTTGATACAACAAAAAGTGGGTGTCTGGTATCTTGAAAGAAATCAGTCCCCACATTTTTACTCAAATGCAATTGCCAGCAGCAGACATCTAAATTTAATCAGTTTATTAGACAAAGCTCAAATGATACCATTCATGTCCTACTATAAAATATGATTTCTTTGAATTTAAGAGTTCCTTTTGGAGTTGGAAGCATAGACTAGCCTTATTTGAAGAACAAGAGTACAACAAAAATTTTTTTTTTACAGCAGTGCTACCTTCCTGAAACTAAACTAGTTTTATACAATATAATAAATCTGTTGACATTTTTTTTAAAATCAAAAACTAAGAATAATCAACGTTTTGCATTTTCTTAATGCATACTATCATGTTATTGCTATGTGCTAAATCTTCCCTTCCAATAGCTTTCAAAACTTTTAGAATATTGCAAGAGATTGTTTTGACTTGATTGGACAGTCTAATCAGTTTGAGCCAATCTTTGAAACAATGTCGTACATACTGAGACTAGACCAATTTTATTGTAATTTAAGTTTGAAAAATAATGAATACAAAGTAATACAGAACCTAAAAAATTTACCTCAGAAAATGAAGGCATAACTAAGAATTAAATTGAAACTTCAATAATTTTAATAGGACAAAACATATAAAACTACTTGTTATATATTTAGTCTTCTACAAGGACTTTGCTTATTAATAGGACATTACACTGGTGTTTTGGCTTTAGCAAATAGAGGAAAAAGATCTTATTTAGGGGGAAAATCTTTATTGATCACCTTGTATTATACCTGTATTATACAATATGATCATTCCTCATAGACTAAATATTTAAACTACTTTTAGATTCCAAAAAAGAAATCTTCAAAATGTACCAATAAAAAAAATTTGTATTATAAACCAAATTCAAAGCTTTGAATTTCTAAGTTCCTAGCAGATATTTCATCAGAAAAAACTTATTCTAAAAAAATTGATAGTTTCTTCTACACAATAAGCAAAGTAAGCTGGAATTAGTCAATGATTAAAACTTCATTTTTAAACTAATTTTTAGTTACATAAAAGAAATTTCAGTTCTGTTTAGTACATGCCATGACTTCAATTGAATGACAAGGTTTGATTATGAATAAAAATATAAAAACATCTTAATACATTTATCTGAATAAAAAGCATTACTTTAAGAATATGTATGTTTGTTATATATATATAACAGTCATTGCATGTAAACATATAACATGGCATATAACACAGCCATGGCATGTACAGTACTAATGCTAAACTAAATTTAGATAGTTCAGTGTTATATAAATATACATATTTTCTTCTACTTTTTAAACACTGAACTGTGTTTAAAAAGTAGAAAAAAAAATATGTATATATATAACACTGAACTATCTAAATTCTTAGTTTAGCATATAATTTTATGTATATTGTCCTCTGATATTTAGAGCTTTTAAATCTAAACCAGTCATTTAAATTTGGTGTAGTGAGTGATTAGTCCTATCAGTTACTTTGGTAATAGAATGCTACCTTGAATATGACAGCTATGGCCTGCACAATTGCTGGTAAGATGGTTAATAAAAAGCAGTAGATAAACTATATTTTTTTTATATTATTTTCTTAAAAGAATTAAAGATTTACTTTAGCTATTTGGTGGGATAACCATATCCTTTGTCTTAGTTTGTTCCCACGTGTAGAATGGCAAGTAACAGTCGTGTGTTGTAGCACCATCTGTTATCAAATTTTAGTTATTCACTAATTTTTTGCTAATTGTTAAAAATGTTTGCAAACTATTAAAAATGTACCGTCATTAGTGTTGTAACGAATAGTATATTCGGCCTCAGGCCGAATACCCGGCCAGGAGTGTGGCCAAATAGCCGAATATTCGGCCAAACTATTCGGCTTAATTAACGCACGTACGAAAATTGGCGCGCAAACCGCATTATGGCAAGGATCCTGCTCTCTATTGGCCTGCTGTCACTACAGTTCGCCAATCGCATTAATTCTTGGCAGTTGCAGCCGACAGACAAGAGTGTCGTGGAAGTATGTGATAAATGATGATATCAAATGACCTACACTTGCAAATAACGGAAAAAGAACAGAGGAGGATCGCGAAGTGAAAATGTGAAAATAAATATGAAATTGAGTTGATAACATAATCAAACAAGTCGAGGCAGCTTATTGGCGCGAAATTCGAGCCCGTCAATGCCAAACAATTGTTGTCATAGACTTCAGAAAGCTAAATGCTTGTAATGAAAGTCACTTAGCGTGCATGGGCGAAAGCCTGGGGCCGTTCGGGCTATCAAGCTGTCTCGAATCTGTGAAATCAAAACTGACTTATATCAACGTCCTATCTGTCTCTCTTCTCCGTTATCACCAGGCTGAGTCACATAATTGTAAAATGGGAACTCTACGACGGAAAAGTGACGAATCGAAAGTATTGTGAGCGTGTATTATGATGTATGCACAGGCATACATGGATTAAAGCGATAGAGGTAAGAGAAAGGGAAGAGCAAAGACGAGCGCTTAAAAAGAAGGATAGGTAGGGTCAGACCCTCAGATGTGCGACGATTCTCGAACGAATAGGTGTGTACGTGTGCTGATCTTTGTAATTATAAATTGTGAATACATGTGACTAATATTTTCTTTATTTTGTGCATGCTACAAGTTATAAATAAATATAAACAAACAACACTAACTCGATAACATTAAATCTAAATACCAAAATGCTTAATTTACTGTGTTTTTGTTATTTATTACTCCCGTTTTTAGGTATTCGGCCAAATACCGAATAGTAACCGAATATTCGTTACATCACTAACCGTCATCCACAATAAACGCACGCAAAGTTTTAGCTAGATCAGAAATTGGGAAGTAGATGAATTGCAACTTTTTAACTGGACAGACTGACAGTTAATAAAAAGCTTAAAATAGTAATTATGTATTCAAACTTTTAGATAAGCTTGGGGAAAAAATGTCATGTTCTCTATGATCTGTATTTAATGAATAGTAAACAGAAAAACAATATTTCACAAATTGATTTAAAAATTTCCATCATGAAGTACTAAAGGAATAAACTTCCAGCATGAATCTTCAGATAAAGAGCAAGTTTGAGGAAGCCATTAAAAAATCTTTGCTAACCCAACCTATCATTTGTTTAACATGAAAAAAAGCAAGTTCAAAATACAAAAAACAAATTAATAAGCCATCTTTTGTAAAAGGGGTCAAAATGCTATAGTTAAGGAAGAGTTCACTACTCAGACCTAGGAATGACAAGGAATGCAGAGGAAAAAAAAGATATTCTCCCAATGCTGTACAATATATAAGGGAGAACTAACAGGACCAGAAGATATGAAAGAATAAATACCAAGAAAGATGAAGTTACCATGGCCCTTTCAAAACATGTTTATATGAACAGTGAAGCAGAATCAGTGAAGCCAGAATTATGATTCTCAGAAGAAAACATACCAATGAGAATAAATTGAGGGAGAAGTGATAGCAAAGAAAGGGATATCAGGTAGGAAGGAAAAAACCAATCCCTGACTATTACAAAAGAGAAAGTTCTGAAAGCAAATTTTTATAGTTCTTATAATTTTATTAATTAAAAAGTGTGTTATATTAAACCGAAAAAGAATGACTTAATAAAAAAGTATATTTTCATTATAAAGCTTACAATGTTCTGTTCAGGCAAGTATGAAATTGTTTCTTTTTGAAAGAACTTAGTCTGTTTTAATTCATGAAACTTTCAAGTATTCCAATGATAATTTTTATCTGATGTGCTGGATAGATAAAAAACAATGTTTAGTACAGAAATAACTATGATAAAATTTATTCTGGAAAAACACTTCTAATAAAAATCTGTAGACAGAATATTTTCTGACTAAAGAGCTAGAAAGAAAACTTTAAAAACCAGTGTGAAAATCATACAATGAAAATTAAAAACAAACTAGCTGGAGAATAAAATATCCATACAAACCTTCAGAAAATTTATCTTCTTTTGACTGTCTGAAAGCTTCCACTCTAAGATCCTGCATAGATAACTCCACATTTTTCATATCTATTTTTGTTTCAATCTTACAGAGAAAAGATTTGCCTGCAGATGCTTTAAACTCAGTCAGGTTTGTTGCAAATACTGACTCCATCTCTAACAATATATTATTAATTAAATAAAACAAAATTTTAAAATATAGAAATAAAAAAAACTTACCTGATTGTTGTTTAGCATCTGGAAAATCTCTTGGATCCATGAAATATTGGAAAGTAAATGTTGTTGCAGATATTTCATTGCTTTCATTTTTAAAGAAAATTTCAAATGTATTATTTTGTCCAAATGTTAGTTTTATAAGAGCATTGTCACAGGTATTATTTTCTACAGTTGCATTTGTTGGTAAATTAAGTTTAGCTGTAACATTATTCTGAAATAAAAAATTAAAGTTGTTATATATATAAAAATGGACAAGTATGTCCCTATATTTCACTTTTTCGCCAAAACTACACATCGCACGTGAATGGTGTTTGTATGTGGTGGTAGCCCCAAGTCTCCATTCGTGCATAGGGGTGGTTGCGTCTCGATAGCTATAAGGGTGCGGGAGATATGAGGCTAAAAGTNGTCAACTTTCCCATCTAATTGTTATAATAAAGGGTGGCCTCCGATCTAATTCTGACCAAGGGCATTTTTTCTATTGAAGCTGTTTACATTTTTCCCCCGACAACTACGTTAAATTCGTGGATTTCACACCGGCTTGCTTATTGGGCTGTTGTCTAGTTTGCCAAAATGATAAATAGCGTAGGCCATCTAAATAGGTATACATGTAAAATAATATGTAAAACTTGTTTAAATTTAGAAAATAATTGTCAAATAAAAACAGTAGAAAACATGAGAACATTAGAATAAATTAGTTTTCAGCTTATGAAGTTTATATATTTACTAGCTGCAAGGACCCGCTTCGCTGGGTTTTTATTTGTTCGTACATTTGTATGTAATATAGTTTTTTTTATATATAAAAGACTGCTTTTCTAAGTAATCTAGAATCTAGCTGCAAGGACCCGCTTCGCTGGGCAAAAAGTAACGATAGTGAAGATTAAGATAATTACATTATAGCTAATCTTACCCGTTTTCACAGAATGCAAGAATTAGGTCCCCTGTTTCCAGACTAATTAGAGAATTTTTACATTTAGTCAAACAAACTATTTTCAACGTTTCTGGAACGTTTACAATTGTTCTATAATCGAACCAATATTCAAATTTATATATATATACACACTATATACATACACACACACAAACACAAATCTGTATATTACGTAAGTAAAAGAAATCTAAAATATTGTCATTTAGATAAATATTTGTCAAGTTTTATAAACAAACTCCAAACTGAAATTTGTTATCTGAAATATCTTAAGTTTTTTTTACTTGTTACCTTATAAAAAAAAATAGCCCTATTATCTGAAATGTTCCAACCATTGATTTGCTATAGACTAGACTAAAGCAATAGTAAGTGCACAAGCTTTTAAATACTCTATGTACTATTCATAAAAATATCATTGAATTGCTAGCCATTTGAAACAGATGTCACAATCTTGACTTGAGACATGCAAGTTTTCTAAAAAAGGAAATTAAATTTCTAAAGTTTAGAATTGCATAAAGTTATTTATTGCTAATTTTTCTTTTAAAAGGATCTATTTTAGAAACCCACAAAAGTGTTGAGATCACAAATGTTGCAAAAGAAAAAAAAAAGTAATTTTTGATAATTAATCTTGTAGAATTGTATGTCCAATTTATGCTATCTCAAACAAATTTAAAATCAGCTAGACTTCAAATTTTTCATTCTAATTATCAAGTTAGATACATGGAGAGTGACTTTTTACAAAGTAATAGAGTACTTTAAATCAGTCTTAGAAACTACTGCTGTAGTGCAATTCTTTAACATTTCAGTTGCACAAAAGATTTAAACACTTTCCTCACTATTAGATTCAATTTTATTTTTTTCACAAATAAAATGCAGACTGCATGGCTTTCAGAAATAAAGAATATTTAGAAGCAACTTTAAAGTGTGGGAAAACTAAAAACATTCAGCTCTAATAGTTAAGTCTATCGCAACATCCAAATTTTATCAGTGGAACCATAGTGTTCCAAGAAACCAAGTTGGAAACCACTGCATATAGTAAGATAGCAGTTTCAATATTACCTACTATACAAACTAGATAATGGGTTTTTGATAGCAAGCAATGAATTATTCACTTGTCAGTTAAAAAAACACCACCACTTGCTTTAAAGGGGAGATGATATAGTTTTCAATCATGTTAGTTAATGCACAAATTAGTGTAAAAAAATAAAATTAAACTTTTTAGTTTTTAGTTCTTATTCTGTATTATTTACCAACTGAAGATTATATCAAAGGCTAAAATAGAACAAATACAGCTCCACGGAAGTCTGCCTCAGTTCTTTATATAAAATCAGATTATACATAAATTTCAAAGATCAACATTCAAGACTATACTAACCAAAATGAATTTTAATATACTGTTAAAGTTTAAAAAGTACATGTTTCACCAGTTGCATAAGCTTTATCAAAAGTTTTGGGAAGTTCTGAAGTCACAAAACAGGCAATTTGTGAAACTATTCAAGCAATAACTTCAACAGTAAATATTTAAAGTCAATACAAAAAAAATCTTAGCAACAAGATGGATATATGATATGGTTCCTTTGGAATTTAGTTATTTCTACATCTTTAAAAACTTACATTAGGAAATTTTGCTAAACATTACCAATTCAAAGACAATGGAGAAAATTCAAACATTTAATAAAAGCAAAGCTGATTTAGACTCATCTAGATATTTATTTAAACAAGCATCATTTAAAAAAAAAAATATTAAAGTTTTGTTGACAGTTTATCCTTTATAGGAAGTAACTATTTTTATGGGTTGATCCACATAATGATCATCCAATAAAAGATTGCAGGTATTTAATACTTTACTGTTCTTAAAAACTTCAGAAAATAGTTTGTTGATCTGATTAAGTTTAATAGTTTATTCAGTTTATTGCAATAAATTTCCTGCTTTTTTTTAATAAGCCTTAAGGATTTTTAAAACTTAGTTGTTAGGTTGTTTTTCTAATAGCCATTTAATAAACCTATAGAACTTCAAAGGATTTTTTTTGTACAAGACTTAATTTTTCAATATAGGTCTATTCTTAAATTTTTTAAACCCATTTTAAAATCTTAATCTTATACTAGATATTTGAATAAAGCTGATTTTGATTGTATTTGTATTGGTATAAATATTTAAATTAATTCTACATATTTTAGNATTGTAATTAAACATAAAAAAATACTTAAAACTGGAAAAAACAAAAATGCATTAATTTTAAAGAAAAAGCTTCAAACTTTATTTTCCATTGTCTCGCCTTTCTGTGAAATCTGACACTGATGAGTCAGTGTTTACAGCTGGATGACCTTGAGAACAGCTGGTATTGGATTTCCCAGGACATTCTCACAGAAGCTCGGGAGGCGATGGGTTTATAGTAGGGTGAATACTAGCTGGCTGTATACTTTTAAATATTTTTAAGATTAAGTGCTTTAGTTCCCGGCAATTTTTAATATTAATGTAATTAAACATAAAAAATACTTAAAACTGGAAAAAACAAAAATGCATTAATTTTAAAGAAAAAGCTTCAAACTTTATTTTCCATTGTCTCGCCCTAGATATTTGAATAAAGCTGATTTTGATTGTATTTGTTTTGGTATAAATATTTAAATTAATTCTACATATTTTAGAATATTAGATTTTAATTTTCTAAGTTCCTGAAGAGGTAAAATTAAGGTTGGCCATTAATCATAATTTTATTTTACAACTTTTGGTTTTAGGTATCAACTGACAGTTCATTTTTTTTATCTTCCTAAAGTAGCCACACTTAAAGAATTTTTGAAGGTTTCTCAATTAAAAGAAATGTAAAAACAATTCAGATTATTTTGGATAAAATCTTAAGATTCTAATATTAAACTTATTGGAAATTAATGACAAGATACTCTAAGTTCTTTAAATACATGACATAATTAAGTTTTTTAGATTGTAAACATTGACATTCTACAGTCACTTTTTTTAACAAATTTATTGTATATAGGTCCATTTTAAGATGACTAAATCAAAATGAAATCAGTGAAATTGGCAGTTTTTCATTGAAATAGGTTTTGGATTACCAGGTTGTGTGAAATGTTTAAACATCTTTGACTATTTATATTTAAATCAACATATTGTATAAAGAGTCAAAGCTGGATATTTACTTTGTGTCCAGTATTTTTCTTGGCAATTTTTTAAAATGAAAAACCTGTCATGCTTAACTGCTGTCTGACAAGATTTATTCCTGATAATCAGGGGGAAAAAAACAAATCAATGTATAAATGTCCCAAATGATCTATAATATAGCATGACTAGCAGACCCCACCATGCGTTGTTGTGGCTCAAAATTTATAACACTTCCCCGTGGGGGGGAATTTTTGAAAAATTTCTTAGTGTACATTCTCTTGACGTACCCTATTAAAACGCAATCAAAAATGCAAAAACCCGCATCTAAAATAGTATAAATAGAAGCAGAGTTCTTTACCGTAAGCCTTAATCCTAACCATCTTCCTTCAGTGGGGTTGAATTTCAACATGTATATTGTATAAAAACACGTGCGTATTCGAATGCAGCGTTGTGTCAAAATTTCAAAGGAATCGGTAGGAACAAACAATTATTTATATAAATAGATAGAAGATGATCTGCTTTGGTTCATTTTCACAGAAAAGCAAACTTAGGGCATCGTACTTGTAGCGTCATCTGTTGGACATAAAAGCCTTAACCTAGATTATATCTTTTAATTTATATGAATGTTTAACAGAATAATGTATAGCCTATGTCCACCCTGAAGTACCATTCTAAATATTGGTGAAAGAATTTTTGAAATTGGGTAAGTAGTTTCAAAGATTACCTGCTGCATACAAACTTACATACTTACAAACAATACCTCTTTATATTAGTAGTATAAATTGAATTTTAAGTTTCAAATAACAATAGCAAATAATTCAAATTTAATTTGTCAATTAAATTTTTTAAAGGTTAGTTAAGACTTATGTCAATAAAACCAAATGAAAAAAGCAGTTCTAAGAAAAGCTTAATGTTAACTTACCCCACTGATTTGTTCATATTTAATCCTAAATTGAATGGCAGCTTCCAATTTTATACAATTAGTGCCATTTACACCATATACAGTCCAGCTGCCTGTACTTGGATCATTAACAGGTGGAGGAAGTGCCGTGGTAGGAGGAGCCGTGGTAGGAGGACTTGAAGTTGTTACATTAGTAGCAGCAGTAGTAGTGGTGGTGGTGGTGGTGTTGGTGGTGTTACTGCTGGGGGGAATTGTAACAGGTGTTTCAGATGTACTAGAAGAATTAGTTTCAGTAACAGCAACAGTGGTATCTGGAGAATTATTTGCAGTTAACTCTGTTATCTGTCCAGCTGAAATTAAATTTAAGAAAAAAATTTAAAATAGAATACTACTTTCATTTAAAACACAGTTCAGTTTGAACTGTTTTGTTTTAAAATAAACATTTTTGCATTATTTTGACACTACTTCAATATCCAGAAAAATTAATATATAATTTACATTTTCAATAATAAAAGATTAATCAATAAAGTAAAAACCCTGACCTAGTCTGTTCTGAGATATTAAATTTATATGCATGCAAGTTTTTTTTTATAATCCATAAAAATTCTAAATTGGAGTAATGATCTAAATCACTGATAAATTAATATCATAAATAGCAGTGCAGAAGAACAATTAATATATATTTAGCAGGAAAAGTTAAGTTTATTGCTTGTGTTGGCCAGCATGTTAGCTATATTGTACATAAAACTAACCATTTAGAGAATATAGGCTATATTAAAAGCACCTATTTAAAAAAAGTGCTTATATACCAAGTCAACTGTACTTGAAATAAGATTGAATAATCTGAAATTTCCAGTTAGAATTTAATATTAAAAAAATTCTATGAACATTGAATTCTTTCCACGAGAGATTAAAACTTTAGATCAAGCCTGTCTAGCCATTTTTAGAAAGCCAATTCCGTTCACAAACAAGCAATTTATTGTGACATCATCACAACGCCAACCTGCAATTTTTACACAGTTTTAATTTATTTAATTTAAAATATGTGCTCTCCATCTCAAATTAGTAGTGGCTTGTCCCTGTACATCATACTTTATCTTTAACAATAGTCATGCCAGTCATCAAAACTCTCCCCTGAAAAGTATTAAAATTTCAATGCCGACTTCCGGTTTGCATTAGAAGTTCATATATATAGTTAATCAGTGCCTCATGCCACTAAGGTTTCCACATCTGTTCTGATCTTAACTCTGTTCAAGATTAAGTGCTTTAGTTCCCGGCAATTTTTAATATTAATGTAATTAAACATAAAAAAATACTTAAAACTGGAAAAAACAAAAATGCATTAATTTTAAAGAAAAAGCTTCAAACTTTATTTTCCATTGTCTCGCCTTTCTGTGAAATCTGACACTGATGAGTCAGTGTTTACAGCTGGATGACCTTGAGAACAGCTGGTATTGGATTTCCCAGGACATTCTCACAGAAGCTCGGGAGGCGATGGGTTTATAGTAGGGTGAATACTAGCTGGCTGTATACTTTTAAATATTTTTAAAAAATTAATTTTTATTGTGATTTCTGACCCCCACGACTTAAACGTATATATAATAAAATACATTAATTAAAAATCATCGGAGGTCGTTTTTGATATCAGAAAGTAGCTTTAAATAACTTTATTGAAGGAAAATCCGTGTACTAGAACTTCAGAACGATGAATAAAATTTGATATCAAACTCCCATTAAAAAACAATTGTTAATCACGCGTCATTAAAGGTAGATTAAAATCGCGATAAAATTTTTTCGCACGGGTAAAAGTTTTTGAAAAAATTTGGAGACCTAAAAAACATCAAAAATTGAAGGAAAAAAATTTTTAGGGGGCAAAAGGACCGAATTTTCTGTAATGCTATGTAATCTGCCCGAGTTAACTCAGGCGAGGAACAGAAGGACAGACTGACAGTGGGAATTTATAGGTCTACAATTTTTCAAATTGCAGTCCAACAAAATCAAATGAAGACAGTAGTAGGATTGGTTATTCAACATAGATCCTATTAAATAATACTTTAAGGGTTAGCTATTCTACAGTGATTTGTAAAACATTTGTTTTCATAAAATCTTCAGTTCTTCATATCTAATATAAATCTGAACTAAAAAAATCCGCCTAATGGTAAGCAATTATCAAAATTAATTTTACCGTAAGGGCATCAAAAATTTAAGATTATAAATAATAAAACATGTAGACAGTTTAGAATATGAACATAAATATTAGATATTTGGTTTAGCCCTCCTAAACTAAAAAATTTTTAAAAAGTTGTTTTTATTAAACTTCATGGTGGTAAGAGAAGTCTTCTCCAGTCAATCATTTCAAACAGTAACAGGGAAAACCATGCAGACCCTTTTGTAAAGGTATACTATGTTGGGATGAGCTGAACAAATGGTTCAAATAGCTCATTTTGAAATAGCTTGAAGAGGTGGCAATGGTAGTATAATGAAAATAGGACAGCATTATAAAAATTGTAGCATGAAGATTTAATTGAACCTTTTAGCATATTCCAAGATAAGGTGGGATCCCAAAACAGATCATCAAATATGATATTCTTTACTGCACAACAAGCAGTAACAGTGTACCACTGCATAACACAAATGTAATGAGTGGTTGAATATTTAGGCTCAGATTAGCAGTGATATGGTGATTAGGTTAACACTTAAATAAGTAGCATTTTATATTATCTACTAAATTGGATCACTTACATATTCATGATCACTGCCAACCTAAACTTAAAAAAGCAATATGGGAATTGTTGAATGTGCAATTATGTAGCAATGCACTACTGCACAACATTTGGATATGACCACACATTCTTGCAATTGTGTGTGGTCATATCCAATGGGTCTGTTTCAGGATACCACTTGATATTTTAAAAGTGCATTACACTCTTATCTTTTTTAAATTTTTTCATGTGCTACAACTTTGTAATTGATATTACCATTTCATTACAGATAATAGCCCTCTCCGACAGAAGGGCTGTAGGGGGAACAAACAGACTGTTTTTAACAGGGTTTTCCAACAGTTCATAAAACTAAAATTTTTCATTTTTTCACTAAATGTAGAAAAATGCCTTTAATTATGTGGTAGGTTGTTGCATGCATATATATGTTGCAACTGGATTGTTAATTTAGCTGCCTTATTATAAAAACAGCTAGATGCTTTGTAAAGTGGCAGAAATCAGTATTAAAATGTGAATTATGCACTAGGATTAGGAACAAAAATGTTAGAAGTACAAAAAACACATTATATAATCAAACTTGTGTACATTAACTTGAAAATTATGAAGTAAGTCAATTACTTGCTTTTAAGAAATATATTTTAAAATAAATGACCAATGAACAGTTGATTAGTTAAAATCTAAGGTTACTTTATCATAAATTAAGAATTACTTTTGTAAAAATCAGAACAAAGATTGTACTAGTATGTCAACCTACCTAACTTTTAATACAAAAATCAGAAAACAAACCATTAAATTTCTTCAACATTTACAAAATACCAAATGTATCAAATAGATGTGTTATTAATGCAAAAATAAACTAAATAGGCATTTAGATCTGCAAAGAACATTTTTAAAGCATATGCCTCTATTAGTGTGACACCAATTTTTCATGGGTTTGCATGAGCACTTTTGAAATCAACTATCAAATAATGACTGATCTTTATAATGATGAAATACCAGAATCATGTCTGACTCCATAACCACTTTTTATAGTTATTCTAGATTTAGTCCCTACTTTGTAAACTGGTTTATGAAACTATTTTTTCCATATTTTTAGTACCTAAATGACCACAACCTATTTGTTATATTAAGAAAAATACTTTTTCCAATATCTAATAGGGAAGATTCCTTAGCAACCTTTAATTTCTTTCTGCACTTCTGTTTCAATTTGTATATTATACTAGCTTTTTTATATAAACATCTGATCCATAATCAATTGCTTTTGGATAATCTGCAAATAGCATGAACAAATTTAAACAGGAACTGCATTGATCAACCCTACTAGTTTCATTTTGACACACTGGATAGGTTAGACAAGGTGATAAAATACCTTTTCTAACCACAGAAAATAATGAGTTTCTAAAACCAAATTATCAGAACTGTACAATGTCCATTAGAAAACATTCAGTATGATATTTCACATGTCCTTTTACAACTTTTTGATCATTGTTCATGTTATGTAGCTCCTCAGTTTCAATAGATGAAAGAATACAAATCAAGAATATTAGAATTTTGTACATCAGTTTTAAGCTCACTACCCAATAAGGCAATCTGCCAATGACTGATAATTCATTTTACTCATTCCACAAAACAGCACCCAATTGACCATTTGGTCAAATTATTTTCATGCATCCAAGATCTAATGAGTAAGCATATTTTCAACATGTTATAAGATAGTATAGAATGTAGTAACTATTTGCGGATGTTGAGGACTGCCATGCACAATTTCACACACCGACACATTTACAGATTATTTGAGGATTTTTGCAGTGAACTTCCAGTCACTCATTCTGTAGGCTATATGCAGCTCCAAACTGTAAAAAATTTTAACAGTTCTACAGTTACTCTAGATGGCCACTTGAAGCAGTAGCAAGACTGTTACTGTCAAGATAATGCTACTAGCCATTTATACTTTCCATCTGGTGCTGACTATAAATCAATTAAATCAACTCATCCATTTTCTATAAAAATCTTTAGAAAAACTGTTGGTCACAATACATTTCTTAGATATAATTACATTTGATTTTGCAGGTGGGATAAAAGCAACAAACTTCAACTGCTTTTTTTAAATGTATATAAATGTTTTTTATACTGTATCACAGTATAAAAAACATATATACATGTACCATGTCCACAGGATTTATAAATTTCCATCAATACATCAAAATATAATTCAGTGCATATGATATGTACCATAGAATTCTCAGGTAACTTTTTAAAAATAAATACAGTCAATGAATATCTCATCATACTTTGAACTGCATTAAAATTCAATAGACATCCATTGTGCACCAGAATCTAAGGCCATTGTCTAAAATTCTCTAATCCATAGTTTCTTCAAATTTCCATGCTGTTCTGCATAGAACTCCATTAGGTGTTGAAATTAATTTTAAACCCACTATAGTCAGATAAACTTCACACTTATTTGTTGTAATATCCAATATTTATAGCAGAACAGACATTAACAACATATTAGTGAATGTCTCTTGGCACCTCGAGTGGTAAGAATCTGAAGTAAATATAGCAACCTGATGCCTCATTGTAAAGCAGCTACTTGTTTGGCCAGTTGTATTGTAGAACAATATCACAATATATCATTCAATCCAGCAGGATTTGGTTTAACCTCTCTGTAAAGTGGCTGAACATTAGCTTTGTTATAAAAAGGCACCATTTAATCACAACGGCTAGGCATTTTGTAAAGCAGCTAAATTAAGAATCTGACTGCAACAAATATTGAAAGGGGTCAATGGAAAAAATTTCTTAAAAAGGGGTTGATACATAAAAAGTTCGGAACCCCCTTGGTTTATTCCAAGTCCAACAGTATAACTTAATTATTCCAAACTAATTAACTATCATCAAATAACTATCTGGAAAGAAATTTACCACCCTGTATCACTGCCTCATTGTAGGTAAGCACTCCCAATTTCTAATTCCTTGTTTCTACTAGGAATATCCACTCTAAAGTAGAAACAATATACATCATCTAGTTTATATAGTGTTTAAAATTTAATAAAATTTGTTTTTACAAACTTGATTTTTTTACAAATTTGTAAAATTTTATTTTAGTGAAAGTAAAAAGTTTATATAAAATTATAGCATTATAAACATGTCTTCTTAAATATTCAATACTAACAGTAATTCAATTACTCAATACTAATTGCATGCTTCTAGTCTACCATAATAGTAACTAAATCTCTTAATGATGTTGTCTTAGGGCTTATTACATGCAGACCAATTTTCAGATTTGTTTTCAACATTCTTATTTAGATTTGTTTTCAACATTAAAAATACATTAAATCTGAAAATCGTCTCCATATATGATAAGCTGTAGAAGAGCCTTGAAGATAATAGTAACAATATAAACAGTGTTAAGTATTACAGTATTAAGTCTTTCTAAAATACTTTTAGGAAATTCATAGAAGCATCTAATTATTAATAGTTCTTTATCAAAAACTGAAAATCAAATGGTAGCTTCCATATTAATTTTGATTATAAATCCATTTAAACCTATAAGAGCATTTTTGATTAAATAGATAATTCAAATTTTCTGTGTGTCTGTCTCATTAAATTTCTACACAAGTTAACTTATGGAAGCTTAAGCTATTGTTTGAGATTTTAAATTTTCACATATTCCACTTTCATAATATATTAATTATTTAAACCAGTGTTTTTCAACCTGTGGGTCGCGACCCCCAGGGGGTTGCAAAGCCTTACATGGGGGGGTCATGGGTGAAAGAAAAAGACAAGTGTTTGTAGGTTCTACACTACAATAAAAAAACTAGAATTTCAGTGAGAAGGCTGTGCCTGTTTATTTTACAGTACAATTGGTTTTTCGATCGATATTTAAAGAAAGAAAATTAAATACGTAGTTTTTAAAATCACTGATAGAGTTTAAATATGGCCCGGGGGGGTCGCCAGAATTTTTTAACTTGTAAAGGGGTCACGTATTCAAGNGGATCTAGAAAAAAACCTGAAACCATTGTACATAATTAAAACTCAATCATTTTTAAATTTATTGAATTTTATAATAAGTTTTACATAAAGGAATTTAAATTTTCTACTACAATTTAAATTTTGTTTTCATCCAAGAAGATACATATGCAATATTATAATGATTCACAATATGACAGCATTTTCCATAGTATTTTATTAAACTTTTTGCACCAGGTGCATGCACACATACACACATTGCTATTTCATTTGCAGTCTTTACATTTTGTTTTAACAGAGGGTAAAGAATAATCATTAACAATCTTGAAAATATATGTCTTTTGTGGGTTATTTGAGACTCAAATCATGCACATTTTAACATGTCACAAAAAACTAATGCACCCAACCGGTTGTGAATTGAAGACTGTATTTTAATAGCATTTTCACTATTGGTGTTGATATAATTTTTTGGTAAAATTTTTATTACGTTGTAGTTTAACCTGTCTATTAAAATAAACAGTACAAGGCTGACAAAGATGAGCATGTTTTGATGAGAATTAAATTTGTAGACAAGCTGTTCTTGCCAAGAATGTCATATTTGAGAAAATTTGACCACCCTTTGAATTTACTAAAAAGCTTCATTTTTTATAAGGGGTTGCAATAGTTCAACTAAGTCTATAAAAACCTACATTACATTAAATAATAAAGTGATAACATTGTTATAGGCTACATTACTTTGTTACCTTTTAAAAATGGAGCAATCAATAACCTTAAAAATTGTATATGAGAAATTTAAAAAGATTAAATTTAAAAAGGTAAAAAAACCTTTGCATACAGCGTTCAAATAAAGAAAATATAAAAAAAAGGTACTGCATATTACAGCTTAATCTATTTCAAACATTGTTTATGGAAGTGGCATGCCGTCCTTGGAAGCGGTGGAAGTGCCTCTTCCCTTGTATTTTCTAAAATATAAAAATACATATTGTGTAATTACAGTAGACCACCCCATAATACGGGTTCCTATAGTTCAGATTCTTATATGATGACAAAAAAATTGCGACGGTATCTGTACAAACATAATAAAAAAACTCCTATAATTCGGTAAAACATCACCGGGAGCCGAACTACTTTCTGCCGACCAGTGCCACACTACGGAGAGTTTAATATCATCTGTACAGTATGTAAATTAGGTACTGTAAGTCTAATACAGCACTAATTTTATACATTTCTTGTGAAAGAAACATTTCTTATTCAACGGCCATAAAAATTATTTATATTAATGATGTCTCCAAAGTTCAACGAAGTTTTCGTAGAAAAATAACTTATCAGAAATTGCGCCCGCCGTTTGGTGCGCTGCTCCGCGACGAAACAAGCTTAAGCAATGGAGACGAACAGTGCACACTCGGTAAGTAATTCTACAATTTTTTGTTTATAGCATAGTTTATACGGATTATTTCCCCCAAAAAATATACGTATTTTGGAAATGTTGAGTTGAATTAGTCTAGGAATCGATTAATTTTATGGAAGAAAACCTTTCAAACAGCCGTAGTCTGTAAGCTTCACACGTGTCGGGCTGTGATTGGCAAGGACTTGTACAAAATGGATTCATAAAGAACGAAACGTATCTACCGTGTTATGGGGGGGGTCAACTGTATTTTCATATTTTAACATACTTTGATTTAATTAAAATTAGTATTATATTATAAATTGCATTATGTATCTTATTACAAATTTCTATACTACATGTAAAAAAAAGTTAAGANAATGTGGGTTACTTTTCACAAATTGTTCAAAAGATGAAATATTGAGGTTAGTTTCTATTCATCTAAAACTCTGTGTATTTGAAAAATTATTTTTTTAACGTCAATAATTTAAATCCGTCAGATGGCGGCGGAAAACGAGCGGAGGATTTTGTTACTCATTGAATTTCTATAGTGTTTTTTTGGGAGAATAAGTTCGTTAAAGGGTTTATTTCACGGTAATATGATGTTTTTATAATATGAATTAATGAAATTATTATAAAATGCGGATTTTTAAAATAAAGTATTAATTGGTAGTCACAATATAATGATACAAATGCAACTCTAAATGAGACGGTTGGTCTATGCAGACACGAGCGAGCGAGAAAAGACGAGACGCGATAAATATCAAACCCTGTCAGATATGTGCGAGAACCAGAAATTCGCTCTCGCCAGCGAGATTTCTCGCTCGCTCGCGTCTGCATAGTCGCACCCTTAGAGCTGTATATCATGCCCATAGGTATAAAAAAATCAAAGGAACATATGTCTACATGTGATCCTATGTGAGATAAAGCCTGTTGTCTAGGGGGTCCAAACCTCTCATTCAGAACTGCAGTTTTACTTAAATATAATTAGCAGGTTAATTCAGTAATGAATCCAAGACTTAACACCCTCAAATCAAGCAATTTTGACTATTTACAAATAACTAAATATATTATTTATATTGTTAAGTAAATATTTAATAATCTGTAGATATTTCAAATTGAACAAACAGACTGTGAATAGAAACCTTTGAACAGTTTGTGTGGATCATATAAATTGCATTATGTATCTTATTACAAATTTCTATACTACATGTAAAAAAAAGTTAAGATTGCTATTGTAAGATTGTTCGTATATTCGAATATGGGACAGCTTCCACCTGAACAGTGTAAAGCAGCCAGATTATACTCATTTGCACATGCACTTTACAGAGCAACAACCTCACGCAGTTCAGCTGGTGGAAGCTATACACCAAAATATCGTATAATGCTTCCAATGATTCTATCCAGACCGGTTCTGGGCTGTTAGCCGCCCGCCTGCTAGATATTTGGCTGCCCTTGCCCCATTATATGAATTGCAAGTAGATTTATAATTTAACCCAACAGATAGGAGTTTACTGGTATGTTTTTATGATGATAGTTCTTTATAGTAGACAGGAGGTTAAAAATCTTAAAAAATCCATTAAAATATTTGATATATTTATTCTGCTCTCCCATCTTGTACTTAGGATTTCAATGTTAAATTAGTGATATTACAATTTGGTGTGTCCCATCTATAAGAGGATGCAGGAAAAAACATGTACAATTCTTGTACAATGTTAAAAAATTTAACTTACTTTGGCAGTATCATTTACAACTAAATTTAATGAAATGAGATGCACAAGGTACCAAAAAAACGGTAGAAGTTATTTTCCTTAAATTTACAATTTGCCATAAAAATTTGTCTTTCCACTTCTTTCTCCAAGACTACAAATACGGAGGTGCCATGCAAAAGCAAACAAATCCACAAAAAAAATCAAAGTTGAGTTTATAATTGATTTTTTTTCCTTCAGCCTCGTTCCTATCTACTGTTATAGTTTGTTTCATTCAAAAAAATATGCATCCAACACCGAGCTTTGAAAATTGAAGTTCTGTGCAAAAAAGAACATCTCTTTACATGTGTTCCAAGTAGAACAAAACATATCCATTGCAATCTGCCTCAGCCAATGAACTATGAGTCAGATGACTTCCAGAATGCAACAGGTGGTTGTTTTTGTTGTTCTGGTGGAACAGATTTTGATATTAAAATGTTTATTTAGTACACATTTTATTACACAGTGTATTTCAGTGTTATAATTGAGTGGAAATGGATGAAGATGGTTTGATAAGTGTAGAAGGCAATGTTGGATCTAGAAAAAAACCTGAAACTGTTGGAGTACGAGCAAAGAAGAAAATACAAAAATACAGTGCTCCTTTGGGATGAGATTTGAGAAGCCAGTCGAGCAACTACCTGTAGGGCACCCTCTATTAGCTGCCAAGAAAAAAAGACATTGAATCACTTTATACCATGAAAAACTTTCATCATTTAACACAAGTGTTACAAAATGGAACCAAGCCTGAAGCAGATAACCCAGAAAAAGATAAAAATAAATGGGAACCTGTTGACTGTTTGGGAGAAGACATTGTTCATCCCTATTTTGTAAAATGCCATGTTTTTTGATAAGTCAAAGTAGTAACCAGTATAACAAAGTGAAAAAGAATATAGTGGCCAGGCAAAAGAAAACATATCCACCCTGTCCAAACAAAAAGAAACATGTCCATATTTTAATGTCTCAATTAAATACTAACTATAATCCTAACAAAAACTGCCTTCAAATATTGATGTTAATGAAAAATAATAAATTTTTAATCTTTGCATTTCTTTAAATAAATTCAACAACAGTTTTTTACATTTTTCCAACAATTGTTTAGAGTGGACTTGTTTGCTTTTGCATGGCACCTCCACAAATATTCAAGTACAAAGTAACCGTTATTTAACTACTACTTAAGTAGAAATAAATTAAAGATATTAGAGAATTAGAGACATAAATAAAACCCTGCTGAAAGAGCTGGAATTTTACTTAAACAAAAGCTTAACGAAACCAATCTCTAGTGAGTACAGTGGGGGACTAATTTCATTGCAATGTTAGTTGTAATAAAGACAAATTTTTCCAGTTTAATGAATACAACTGAAAAGTTGTAAATTTTGGCAATTTCCATTGACACCTGGTCATAAAACAAATTAGCTCTATTGTTCGTTATTTGTTTTCTATTAAGTTTAACATATACAGATTTTTACAACTATGGTGAGAAATGTTTAAAATTTACAACAACCCTGTCGCATCCTTTGAGGTACAATAGTGATGAGACAAGAGGCATTTGACATTGGTATCAGCACCCTCGGAATTTGATAGCCTATGTGCATGCACACCTACCAGGACCATATCTCATTCCACCCATTAGCAACTCATATGGAGCTATTTGACTAAGTGGATTTTCTTAAGATTTAAAAAGTAAATAATATTTTATGTTATTTTTAAGTACGTTTCTTTACAAAGCTATATTTAATTATAATTTTCTTTAAAATTATATTCATACAATTGAATATTTTGTACCAGGTGTATATATATATACACACACACACACACACACCACACATTTTATTTCACCTAGTAATTTTTTTGATTTTATTTTTAGCCCTTATATCATGGCTAGCGATTCAGAATGTAATTGTGATATTAAAAATACATTTAGAGAAGTCTACGGTTTTTACTGGCTTATCGAACAAACAAATAAGAATGGTCCCTAAACCATTACTGATGCACAATTAACTGATTGCCCCTGGAAATTAGCTTCTTACAGAAACACAGCTTCCCTATCATCAAAAAAGTCATGGCACACCACTGGTTTATGGAAAAATGTTTTTTTTTTTTTTTATTCTCAAACAGAAAAATCAGTTTCCAAACAACTTTTAGGAATGAATTAAAGTTTGTAAACAGATTCGACTGTTAACGTTTCCTTTCTGGAATTGCATAGTAACAGGAATTTTAGACCAAAAGCATTTTCTGAACTGAACTTCGGTGTTATATTGATCTGAAAACCTTAGATGGATTTACTACCCAATTGAAAATATCTTGGAGGATCATTAGTTAAATCTGCAGGAAACTGCCAACAGAACTAAATGAATATCATAAGCAAAGTCTATTACAATAGCATCTCTTGGCTCTAAAAATTACAGGGGTAACTCACTAAAAACAAATCTTACTTTCAACATAAGATTTTACAGCTGCCATCAAACAGTAATGTTAATTTGCAGCTGAATTTAATTACAATTAAATCTTAACATATTCACTGCTGTTTAAATTTTAAACAGTTTTCTTTGAGATTCAAAAACAATTTTAGAAGCTTCACATTTAGTGAAGAAACTTCACTAATCTATAGTAAACTTTTTAATGATGTAACGAATATTTGGTTTTTATTCGGTATTGGGCCTATTTTTTGCTATTCGGCCAAATACCTATAAACAGGAGTAAGAAATAACAAAAACACAGTAAATTAATCATTTTGGTATTTAGATTTAATGTTGTCGGGTTAGTGTTGTTTGTTTATATTTATTTAATTTATTTATAACTTATAACATGCACAAAATAAAGAAAATAATAGTCATATGTATTCACAATTTATAATTACAAAGATCAGCACACGTATACACTTATTCGTTCGAGAATTGGTGCATATCCGAGGGTCTAACCCTGCCTATCTTTTTTAAGCACTCGTCTTTGCTCTTCCCTTTCCTCTATCACTCTAGTCCATGTACACCTATGCATACATCATAATACATGCTTACAATACTTTCAATTCGTCACTTTTCCGTCATAGATTTCCCATTTTACAATTATGTGACTCGTAGTCTGGTGATAAAGGAGAAAAGAGACAGATATAACTGACATATATCGACATCCTAATTTCACAGATTCGAGACAGCTTGGTAGCCCGAATGATCTCAGGTTTTCGCCCGTGCATGCTAAGTGACTTTCATTACAAGCATTTAGCTTTCCGAAGTCTATGACAACAATTGTTTGGCATTGACGGCCATAAATTTCGCGCCAATAAGCTGCTTCGACTTGTTCGATTGTGTTATCAACTCAATTTCATAATTTATTTTCACTTTGCTGTCCTCTGTTCTTTTTCCATTATTTGCACGTGTAGGTCATTTCATTGTTATCCACATTTGATATCATTTATCACATACTGCCATGACGCTCATCTGTCCGCTACAACTGTCAAGAAATAATGTGATTGGCGAAGCATAGTGACGTCAAGAAATAATGTGATTGGCGAAGCATAGTGACAGTGGGCCAATAGAGAGCAGGGTCCTTGCCATAATGCAGTTTGTGCGCCAATTTTCCTACATATGTTAATCAAGCCGAATAGTTTGGCCGAATATACTATTTGTTGCAACACTACTATAGATACAAGTTTAATATAATTTGCTTTTAAGCTTACTTATAACATGAAATTATACCATATTGAAATGCTATTGATTCCACACTTTTCCAGAAAAATGGAAACATTTAAATCTCTTATTTTAAATATTTTTTTAATTCTAAAATTTAAAAATTCTGTAATTTATAATGAAATAGGTAATTAATTTCTTAGAACTTTACTGTGTATTTCACACAATACTTCATAAAAAAAAAAATATATATATATAATGAAATTATTACAGGACTAGTGTAATACAACATCAAGATTAGTTTAACACTGTTGACAAGTACTTTTTCTGCATTTCTTGGACCATGCAGACAAGTACTTAACAAAAAAGTGCAATTTCATGATCTTGACTTTGCACTTCATGGTATTTGAAAAGTGATTCTAAAAATTATGTAAAGAATTTATTCTGGTAAATTTTCACAATAAGACAAGTTTAAAAAAAAATTGAATTTTAACTGAAATCCTAGATTTAAATTTTGATTTAATGAACAGTTAAATAAAATTAAAGCTTTCTTTAGAAGTAATTTTTAAACAGAACTACTTATGTAATAGTTTACATTGCACAATATTAATTTCAAAAAAGAAAAAAATTTATTCTATTGTAGATTTTATCTGAAACAATATTGGTCCAGGTTATCTTAGATAAGGACTATCATATTTATATTAATTCTTCCCTTGCAACTTTTAATTTGGTTTAACAAAATTCACTTGATTGGAAATTTATTACACATATCAAATGAATAGATTACTTATATTTAAATCTTAAAATAAATATTCAAATTGAGAAATCAAATATATTTAATGGTTGTAAAGTTTGAGATAAATACAAAACGCTAGATAGATTCCAAAATCATTTGCTCAATTTGGGAATACTAAACTTATTCCAAAGTGAATTATGGAAAAAATAAAAATTGTATAATTTTTATTTTAAAGTTGCTACCATCTTTTACCAATCTCCCCAGTAAAGAAGATTAAGATTATTTTTATATTGACCTAAATATATATGTTTTATTAGGTTTCTCATGCCTGTAAGCTGTAATTACTAAAAAGTCATGTCAAATCATCAAATGAATTTATAAAATTAAGTAGCTTATTATTTTATTATAAAATGACTATTTTAGCAAAATCTCTAAATTCAAAAACATTTTATATGCACAAGTTTCTTAAATTATTAGCAAGAGATAGTCTTAAGAAAAATTTAGGTTGTGGCATAGATATTTGGACTCAACTTACAATTATTATTTAAAAAAAAAAAAAAAACATTCTAGGATTCCAACTTGACAGTTAAAGCTAAGTTTTATATAATATAAAATTGCATTAAGGCTTCTATATGACAAACATTTGTACTAATGAAACTTTACTTATTCTACATTTTGTACTTAAGGGAAGCATTTAAAAAAAAAAAAAAAAAAAACCAAACTTCAAGAAAACAAAGTTAAATTTATTCAGATGACTTCCTTGTCTATTAAATGAAAAACTATTATCTTTCATTAAATATTGATAAAAAGTTAGGGGAAGCATCATTTATGTGATAACATTGATATTTTAATTATGAAATCTAGCCAAATTAGAACATTCATCTAAGCCCAAGTCTTCTTTACTTTTAGCAATAAAACAGAAGTTATAGCATAACAGCTATTACTTTATTATAGATATACATAAAACAGCACTTTTCCTCCCTTTTTCAAAAGGGAACACTAAGATATACTGAAATAAAAAGATCTAAAAAGTAGGTTTTGCATTTAAAATTAAATGTAAAACCTACTTTAGATCTTTTTACTTCAGTTAATATGCTTAAGAATTCATTTCCTTATTTTTCAGTTTCATTATGTAGTTCACAGTACAAATTCATAAAAAAAAATTATTTGGGATTACATTATGATTATAAAATAGGATGGAAGTTTTTTTTTACCATGAAATATATCTGATAATTTCAAAATCTAATTTGAACTGTAACCTTAAAAAGCAAAAATACATGTCACATGATAACCTGATAACAAATTACAACACACATTAAGTTTACAATACAAAAATTCAAACAGAAAACTTTGAATTTTTATTAAATTAAAAATCTTTTATTAGACGATAATAATAATAAAGCTATTAAATAAGGATAATTAAAAATAAATGCCATATTTACATTCAGTTACAATTAAAAAAGTAATCTGTGTCAATCTTAAATGGCGTAGTCACATGAGCATTACGCATATATAAATTTATATTTGCTTACGTTTTAAACATGAAAATTAGCAGAATTTTTAAAGCAAAAAAGTATATACGAAAATGTTCTATCGAATGAACGGAATTACATTAGAAAATTTTAAAATTTCGAACTATACGCAATAAATCACTTACCAAATATTAAACATCCAAGAACAAATAGTAAATAAGATTTCATTTTGCTAGAATATAATTTCATCTTCCCTACATAAACTTTTTCTAACTTATAAATTTGCGCAAGAAGGAGAACAACTTTGTACCCTCTCTCTTATATGTGTAATAGAATTGCGGCTTGATATTACCGGATAAACGTCAATACCCCCTAACTGTTGTTTACATTAAAAAATTTTTAATTAAATTATTATTCTTGTTTTAACGAATAAAAATTTTTAAATAAAANGGGGCAAAAGGACCGAATTTTCTGTAATGCTATGTAATCTGCCCGAGTTAACTCAGGCGAGGAACAGAAGGACAGACTGACAGTGGGAATTTATAGGTCTACAATTTTTCAAATTGCAGTCCAACAAAATCAAATGAAGACAGTAGTAGGATTGGTTATTCAACATAGATCCTATTAAATAATACTTTAAGGGTTAGCTATTCTACAGTGATTTGTAAAACATTTGTTTTCATAAAATCTTCAGTTCTTCATATCTAATATAAATCTGAACTAAAAAAATCCGCCTAATGGTAAGCAATTATCAAAATTAATTTTACCGTAAGGGCATCAAAAATTTAAGATTATAAATAATAAAACATGTAGACAGTTTAGAATATGAACATAAATATTAGATATTTGGTTTAGCCCTCCTAAACTAAAAAATTTTTAAAAAGTTGTTTTTATTAAACTTCATGGTGGTAAGAGAAGTCTTCTCCAGTCAATCATTTCAAACAGTAACAGGGAAAACCATGCAGACCCTTTTGTAAAGGTATACTATGTTGGGATGAGCTGAACAAATGGTTCAAATAGCTCATTTTGAAATAGCTTGAAGAGGTGGCAATGGTAGCATAATGAAAATAGGACAGCATTATAAAAATTGTAGCATGAAGATTTAATTGAACCTTTTAGCATATTCCAAGATAAGGTGGGATCCCAAAACAGATCATCAAATATGATATTCTTTACTGCACAACAAGCAGTAACAGTGTACCACTGCATAACACAAATGTAATGAGTGGTTGAATATTTAGGCTCAGATTAGCAGTGATATGGTGATTAGGTTAACACTTAAATAAGTGGCATTTTATATTATCTACTAAATTGGATCACTTACATATTCATGATCACTGCCAACCTAAACTTAAAAAAGCAATATGGGAATTGTTGAATGTGCAATTATGTAGCAATGCACTACTGCACAACATTTGGATATGACCACACATTCTTGCAATTGTGTGTGGTCATATCCAATGGGTCTGTTTCAGGATACCACTTGATATTTTAAAAGTGCATTACACTCTTATCTTTTTTAAATTTTTTCATGTGCTACAACTTTGTAATTGATATTACCATTTCATTACAGATAATAGCCCTCTCCGACAGAAGGGCTGTAGGGGGAACAAACAGACTGTTTTTAACAGGGTTTTCCAACAGTTCATAAAACTAAAATTTTTCATTTTTTCACTAAATGTAGAAAAATGCCTTTAATTATGTGGTAGGTTGTTGCATGCATATATATGTTGCAACTGGATTGTTAATTTAGCTGCCTTATTATAAAAACAGCTAGATGCTTTGTAAAGTGGCAGAAATCAGTATTAAAATGTGAATTATGCACTAGGATTAGGAACAAAAATGTTAGAAGTACAAAAAACACATTGTATAATCAAACTTGTGTACATTAACTTGAAAATTATGAAGTAAGTCAATTACTTGCTTTTAAGAAATATATCTTAAAATAAATGACCAATGAACAGTTGATTAGTTAAAATCTAAGGTTACTTTATCATAAATTAAGAATTACTTTTGTAAAAATCAGAACAAAGATTGTACTAGTATGTCAACCTACCTAACTTTTAATACAAAAATCAGAAAACAAACCATTAAATTTCTTCAACATTTACAAAATACCAAATGTATCAAATAGATGTGTTATTAATGCAAAAATAAACTAAATAGGCATTTAGATCTGCAAAGAACATTTTTAAAGCATATGCCTCTATTAGTGTGACACCAATTTTTCATGGGTTTGCATGAGCACTTTTGAAATCAACTATCAAATAATGACTGATCTTTATAATGATGAAATACCAGAATCATGTCTGACTCCATAACCACTTTTTATAGTTATTCTAGATTTAGTCCCTACTTTGTAAACTGGTTTATGAAACTATTTTTTCCATATTTTTAGTACCTAAATGACCACAACCTATTTGTTATATTAAGAAAAATACTTTTTCCAATATCTAATAGGGAAGATTCCTTAGCAACCTTTAATTTCTTTCTGCACTTCTGTTTCAATTTGTATATTATACTAGCTTTTTTATATAAACATCTGATCCATAATCAATTGCTTTTGGACAATCTGCAAATAGCATGAACAAATTTAAACAGGAACTGCATTGATCAACCCTACTAGTTTCATTTTGACACACTGGATAGGTTAGACAAGGTGATAAAATACCTTTTCTAACCACAGAAAATAATGAGTTTCTAAAACCAAATTATCAGAACTGTACAATGTCCATTAGAAAACATTCAGTATGATATTTCACATGTCCTTTTACAACTTTTTGATCATTGTTCATGTTATATAGCTCCTCAGTTTCAATAGATGAAAGAATACAAATCAAGAATATTAGAATTTTGTACATCAGTTTTAAGCTCACTACCCAATAAGGCAATCTGCCAATGACTGATAATTCATTTTACTCATTCCACAAAACAGCACCCAATTGACCATTTGGTCAAATTATTTTCATGCATCCAAGATCTAATGAGTAAGCATATTTTCAACATGTTATAAGATAGTATAGAATGTAGTAACTATTTGCGGATGTTGAGGACTGCCATGCACAATTTCACACACCGACACATTTACAGATTATTTGAGGATTTTTGCAGTGAACTTCCAGTCACTCATTCTGTAGGCTATATGCAGCTCCAAACTGTAAAAAATTTTAACAGTTCTACAGTTACTCTAGATGGCCACTTGAAGCAGTAGCAAGACTGTTACTGTCAAGATAATGCTACTAGCCATTTATACTTTCCATCTGGTGCTGACTATAAATCAATTAAATCAACTCATCCATTTTCTATAAAAATCTTTAGAAAAACTGTTGGTCACAATACATTTCTTAGATATAATTACATTTGATTTTGCAGGTGGGATAAAAGCAACAAACTTCAACTGCTTTTTTTTAATGTATATAAATGTTTTTTATACTGTATCACAGTATAAAAAACATATATACATGTACCATGTCCACAGGATTTATAAATTTCCATCAATACATCAAAATATAATTCAGTGCATATGATATGTACCATAGAATTCTCAGGTAACTTTTTAAAAATAAATACAGTCAATGAATATCTCATCATACTTTGAACTGCATTAAAATTCAATAGACATCCATTGTGCACCAGAATCTAAGGCCATTGTCTAAAATTTTCTAATCCATAGTTACTTCAAATTTCCATGCTGTTCTGCATAGAACTCCATTAGGTGTTGAAATTAATTTTAAACCCACTATAGTCAGATAAACTTCACACTTATTTGTTGTAATATCCAATATTTATAGCAGAACAGACATTAACAACATATTAGTGAATGTCTCTTGGCACCTCGAGTGGTAAGAATCTGAAGTAAATATAGCAACCTGATGCCTCATTGTAAAGCAGCTACTTGTTTGGCCAGTTGTATTGTAGAACAATATCACAATATATCATTCAATCCAGCAGGATTTGGTTTAACCTCTCTGTAAAGTGGCTGAACATTAGCTTTGTTATAAAAAGGCACCATTTAATCACAACGGCTAGGCATTTTGTAAAGCAGCTAAATTAAGAATCTGACTGCAACAAATATTGAAAGGGGTCAATGGAAAAAATTTCTTAAAAAGGGGTTGATACATAAAAAGTTCGGAACCCCCTTGGTTTATTCCAAGTCCAACAGTATAACTTAATTATTCCAAACTAATTAACTATCATCAAATAACTATCTGGAAAGAAATTTACCACCCTGTATCACTGCCTCATTGTAGGTAAGCACTCCCAATTTCTAATTCCTTGTTTCTACTAGGAATATCCACTCTAAAGTAGAAACAATATACATCATCTAGTTTATATAGTGTTTAAAATTTAATAAAATTTGTTTTTACAAACTTGATTTTTTTACAAATTTGTAAAATTTTATTTTAGTGAAAGTAAAAAGTTTATATAAAATTATAGCATTATAAACATGTCTTCTTAAATATTCAATACTAACAGTAATTCAATTACTCAATACTAATTGCATGCTTCTAGTCTACCATAATAGTAACTAAATCTCTTAATGATGTTGTCTTAGGGCTTATTACATGCAGACCAATTTTCAGATTTGTTTTCAACATTCTTATTTAGATTTGTTTTCAACATTAAAAATACATTAAATCTGAAAATCGTCTCCATATATGATAAGCTGTAGAAGAGCCTTGAAGATAATAGTAACAATATAAACAGTGTTAAGTATTACAGTATTAAGTCTTTCTAAAATACTTTTAGGAAATTCATAGAAGCATCTAATTATTAATAGTTCTTTATCAAAAACTGAAAATCAAATGGTAGCTTCCATATTAATTTTGATTATAAATCCATTTAAACCTATAAGAGCATTTTTGATTAAATAGATAATTCAAATTTTCTGTGTGTCTGTCTCATTAAATTTCTACACAAGTTAACTTATGGAAGCTTAAGCTATTGTTTGAGATTTTAAATTTTCACATATTCCACTTTCATAATATATTAATTATTTAAACCAGTGTTTTTCAACCTGTGGGTCGCGACCCCCAGGGGGTTGCAAAGCCTTACATGGGGGGGTCATGGGTGAAAGAAAAAGACAAGTGTTTGTAGGTTCTACACTACAATAAAAAAACTAGAATTTCAGTGAGAAGGCTGTGCCTGTTTATTTTACAGTACAATTGGTTTTTCGATCGATATTTAAAGAAAGAAAATTAAATACGTAGTTTTTAAAATCACTGATAGAGTTTAAATATGGCCCGGGGGGGTCGCCAGAATTTTTTAACTTGTAAAGGGGTCACGTATTCAAGAAGGTTGAAAAACACTGATTTAAACAAACATTTTCATTAGAAGTTTTCAATAACTTCTTATAATTAATCTTGTCAAGAAAATTTACATCTATTTTAGCAAATTTTTGTATAGTATACAAACTAGAATATACAACAAAAATTCAAAGTAAGATAATACAGTAGAGCGTCGATTTTCCGAATCAATTGGGGACTGGGGTTGTCCGGATAACTGATTTATGTACGATAAAATAGTTTAACATATCCGATGTCAAAATTTTTCTCCGTTGCGTATCGCTTCGCGTTGAATTTTCGTCGATGTTAAACCTAACAAAGACTATTGTATCATTAAAAATTATTTTTTTTATTTTGTACAAACAAAATAAATATATTGAAAAATATAAAAATAATAAAAAATTATACTTCAGATGTTAATTTACTATCAAAAACAAAATATTTGAGTAGCTCAAGACATAGCCGAAGATTGAAGTGCCACAGCACTGGCGAAAATTTAAATTTGCCGACTGGAATTCTTTCGGATGATTGACTTTCGGAAAATCGATGCTCTACTGTATATTATTTTGTCAACTTTAGGAAGATTTCAATAAAGCTATTCAATAAATAATTTAGTTGTGAAATTAAATTTGGGAAGTGCCTTTCATTTGATTAAAAATGTTAATTTCATAATCATCCAAAAGATAATTTTGAAACAGTCATTTACTTCTAGGAGATTGCATCAGGTAAATTCCTTAAAGTCCTCTCTTATTCTTTTAAAAAAAATTTGGCCAGACAGCTTCACAAGTTTTCTAATGATTGATTTACATTAGAAAAAAAATATTACAATATGTAGTATGATATGTACCATAGAATTCTCAGGTAACTTTTTAAAAATAAATACAGTCAATGAATATCTCATCATACTTTGAACTGCATTAAAATTCAATAGACATCCATTGTGCACCAGAATCTAAGGCCATTGTCTAAAATTCTCTAATCCATAGTTTCTTCAAATTTCCATGCTGTTCTGCATAGAACTCCATTAGGTGTTGAAATTAATTTTAAACCCACTATAGTCAGATAAACTTCACACTTATTTGTTGTAATATCCAATATTTATAGCAGAACAGACATTAACAACATATTAGTGAATGTCTCTTGGCACCTCGAGTGGTAAGAATCTGAAGTAAATATAGCAACCTGATGCCTCATTGTAAAGCAGCTACTTGTTTGGCCAGTTGTATTGTAGAACAATATCACAATATATCATTCAATCCAGCAGGATTTGGTTTAACCTCTCTGTAAAGTGGCTGAACATTAGCTTTGTTATAAAAAGGCACCATTTAATCACAACGGCTAGGCATTTTGTAAAGCAGCTAAATTAAGAATCTGACTGCAACAAATATTGAAAGGGGTCAATGGAAAAAATTTCTTAAAAAGGGGTTGATACATAAAAAGTTCGGAACCCCCTTGGTTTATTCCAAGTCCAACAGTATAACTTAATTATTCCAAACTAATTAACTATCATCAAATAACTATCTGGAAAGAAATTTACCACCCTGTATCACTGCCTCATTGTAGGTAAGCACTCCCAATTTCTAATTCCTTGTTTCTACTAGGAATATCCACTCTAAAGTAGAAACAATATACATCATCTAGTTTATATAGTGTTTAAAATTTAATAAAATTTGTTTTTACAAACTTGATTTTTTTACAAATTTGTAAAATTTTATTTTAGTGAAAGTAAAAAGTTTATATAAAATTATAGCATTATAAACATGTCTTCTTAAATATTCAATACTAACAGTAATTCAATTACTCAATACTAATTGCATGCTTCTAGTCTACCATAATAGTAACTAAATCTCTTAATGATGTTGTCTTAGGGCTTATTACATGCAGACCAATTTTCAGATTTGTTTTCAACATTCTTATTTAGATTTGTTTTCAACATTAAAAATACATTAAATCTGAAAATCGTCTCCATATATGATAAGCTGTAGAAGAGCCTTGAAGATAATAGTAACAATATAAACAGTGTTAAGTATTACAGTATTAAGTCTTTCTAAAATACTTTTAGGAAATTCATAGAAGCATCTAATTATTAATAGTTCTTTATCAAAAACTGAAAATCAAATGGTAGCTTCCATATTAATTTTGATTATAAATCCATTTAAACCTATAAGAGCATTTTTGATTAAATAGATAATTCAAATTTTCTGTGTGTCTGTCTCATTAAATTTCTACACAAGTTAACTTATGGAAGCTTAAGCTATTGTTTGAGATTTTAAATTTTCACATATTCCACTTTCATAATATATTAATTATTTAAACCAGTGTTTTTCAACCTGTGGGTCGCGACCCCCAGGGGGTTGCAAAGCCTTACATGGGGGGGTCATGGGTGAAAGAAAAAGACAAGTGTTTGTAGGTTCTACACTACAATAAAAAAACTAGAATTTCAGTGAGAAGGCTGTGCCTGTTTATTTTACAGTACAATTGGTTTTTCGATCGATATTTAAAGAAAGAAAATTAAATACGTAGTTTTTAAAATCACTGATAGAGTTTAAATATGGCCCGGGGGGGTCGCCAGAATTTTTTAACTTGTAAAGGGGTCACGTATTCAAGAAGGTTGAAAAACACTGATTTAAACAAACATTTTCATTAGAAGTTTTCAATAACTTCTTATAATTAATCTTGTCAAGAAAATTTACATCTATTTTAGCAAATTTTTGTATAGTATACAAACTAGAATATACAACAAAAATTCAAAGTAAGATAATACAGTAGAGCGTCGATTTTCCGAATCAATTGGGGACTGGGGTTGTCCGGATAACTGATTTATGTACGATAAAATAGTTTAACATATCCGATGTCAAAATTTTTCTCCGTTGCGTATCGCTTCGCGTTGAATTTTCGTCGATGTTAAACCTAACAAACTCTNCTATTTATTAAAAGTCCAAATGCATTATTAAAAAACTGCAAAATTTGGTTAGTCTTTTATGGTTTTATACCCTTGCTATATTAATTATATCTACATACATATATGTGTGGTTAAAGTGTACCTAGGTATCCCCAATGGAGGCGCTTCCGACTGTTTGTGTTCCCGACGGACTCCTCCCGGAGGGGAGCCACCGGCAGGCCGCCGAGTGTCTAAAGTCAGTAATTATTGATTCACGGTAGTTCTTGAACAAAATAAAAATATAGTTAATCTAACCTAACCGAAGCGCCGCCATTGGGGGTAGTTTAACCAACAATCCTATTAATTCTTTCGAATCTTTAAAACTAGGGTAAATTTAAGTGAGTTATAACCTTTCTTTAAGGGCCATTATTATAAAAATTATAAATTTTATTATAGCTTACATATTTCCCTGTTCTGTTGTACAATCACCAGGAGAAAGATATTCCATACTGAAATTCAGATTTGTTCACAAAACTATCAAACCACCAACACACGTGTAAATTGCAAATGATGACGCAACTTCGCCACCTAGTGTCATTTGAAAGCTTTATTTTGGAGACGATTTATTTTATGAAATTATTATATATTTAGTGATATGTATATTCTAATTTATTATTGAATAAATATTATAATATAAAATATTAAATTTGTTTAAAAAACTTTTAATGAATTATTAATTATCACGTGTATTTTTTTATAACTCTCTCCGCTCTCTCTCTCTCTCGTTTATATGGAGACTCTCTCCGCTCTGTGAGCACTAAGAGGAGCTTTATATAAACCCGTGGTACTTAATCCGTGGTCTGCAGAACACGGTTGCTTCGCGAAGACACTTTAAGTGTTCCGCAAAAAAATTCAAATATACAATTAAAAGTTGTTGCAGAAGAAAAATCAATACAATGTAAAATAATTTTTGTATGGGGATGTAATCAGCAAACACCAATTACGTCATTTAGTAAACCGAGCGTACTCTTGATTTCAAAAATGTTTGCCACTCTTGCTTTAAAGCTGATAAATAAATATTAATATTATAATATACAGTATATTAATAAACTTTTGTTATCTAATTTAACTTAAGCATATTTAAACACAAATTCTTGAATTCCATTTATATTACGTAAATATCAATTAACGCGGTTTTTATTACAGTAATTAATTTGATTTAACTGCAGAGTGTACCGAAAAACGAAAATAGTATCTTTCCCGCATGCGTATTGAAATCTATTTTAAATAGCAACGTCATCGATGATTCGTGTCGTGACGACTAATGACGTCTGGCGATCTCGGCACCACTACTTCTGAATTGGTAGTCCTGTCATTGATTGATCGGGTGGTCGACTTTCTTTAATTAATATAAGAAGACCATCTATGCTTTTCTAATTTGTGGTCGGATCTTGCCGAGTGGTTTGTTCGGAAACCGGAGCAATTATGAGTTCGAAATTCAGTTCGTGAAGCGAATTGTTCGAAAAATGAGGCGTTCGAAAATCGAGGTTTGACTGTAATTGTGGCATCGTGAAAGTTTAGATAATCGTATCTTGGACTCGATTCCGGGCTCCATAGCGGCAAGCCGATGCTAAGTTCGGCCTACAATTCTTCATTAATTTAACAATTTTCACTTATAAAAAACGTGAAAAAAAATTTACATTTAAAAATTTTTTGCAAATGCATTATTTAACTTTATTAGGAAAAATAAATATTAAAAATAAAATACTGTTAACATTGATTTTTGTCATATGTCCGCCCTCTAGTGTTGGTTTAAATTAATAGAACACACGTGTTTCATACTAAATCTATTTTTCGTGTAATTTGTTAAACATGCCGAAATCCAAAAGAAATAGACAAAGTAAGATTTGATCATTTTCGTTTAAAATAATTTGGAAGGTTGAAAAGAGGAATATAACTGCTATACTATTTAATAAATATTAATTTTTAGAAAAATCTAAGTTAAAATATCTAATGAGCAATTTGAACTTCGTTAGTGAATTCGTAATTCGCTTTACTATAATTTTACCATCATTTGTATTACTGTATTTAATATTGAATAGAAGTTTATAAGAATTTTTGCTTTCACCAAGTAACAAATGGTAATTATATAGAATCGGTACATGGGGTCGTTTTTAATTTTTTTAAAGAAACGTATTTGTAGACATTTCCAAAACACAGTACTTAACTCACATTCATATTTGTAACATTATTGGGAAGATTGCAGATGTGAATGATGTTGTTGGAACCTTAACACAGCTGTAGAGCATGTCCATAGGAGCAAAAGTCAAAGAAACCATACCTCTAAATGTGGCCCTTTGTGAGTTAACAATCAGTACAGTGCAGTTATCAGACATTCTAGCAATATTTATCATTAAAGAACAAAGGAAAGTCTGACAGCCAACTATTTCCCAGATATCGTCTTCAAATATAGAACCCAATGGTAGCAGTTTCAGTTGCCATCTTGCTTGTGGACATCATGCTTGCAAGCAAGTTATGTTATAGGCATGGCAATCAGTGCCTATAACAAATGATAAATGCATTAACTTCTACTGACTGAAAATTGTTTTTACCTTGAACCAGTGCTACTGCCTATTCTCCATGCTCTGCATCATCAAAGCTTGTTATTGCTTGCCTTGACTGATGCTCCACATGTAGTTGTGCACTGAAGTGAATGACACTGTTGGGACCTTGACACAACTATAGAGCATGTCCATAGGAGCAGAAAAGTCAAAGGAACCATACCTCTAAATGTGACCCTTTGTGAGTTATAGCCCCTGAATTAAGCCACATGTAATTGCCAGTTGCACTCCACAAAAACTATCGCATTTAACTATTTAGTGCACACAACTATACCAACTTGAAGTAGCCCACTTGACTGTTTGTGGATTACTTGATGTCATATAGTGTTGGGGATCACCCCTACTGAGTACTGAGGTGTGAGAGATTGATCGCCTTGACTGATGCTCCACATGTAGTTGTGCACATCTGCAATTGTACTACCTTATTTATATCATTATGTATTACACTAAAACAAAATGACAAGTTTTCACTCCAAAAATGAAGTATTGAATGCAATTAGAAACATCATCATCATAGAATTTGTTTCTCTGAGATTTCTCTTTCTAATCTAACTGTACAGTAAGGACCTCATGCATTTTTCCATTTCTTTAGTATAAAATATTTTGTTCATCAAAAATAATTCTTTTCTTTCATATAACCATAACTGTTGTAAGATCATCAATATTTTAAAATGAATGCTAGTGAAACATCTACTTATTGAGAAGGAATGAAGCACCTGAATCTTCATTATGTTTTAATTAATCTCTATTAATGAGAAATCATAAAGTTTAAGAGAGTCTTATCTTTTGGATCAAAGTTTTATAGAATGTGTATTGATTTTACAGCTAAATAATTTACATATAATACTTATATGTAATTCAACTTTTGATATAATAATCTAAAATATAACAATAAATTATCCTTTAAAATAACTTTTTACATAATAATTTATAGTAAATATTTTTTTGAAATGTTTTTACAGTTACTCTTACCAAAACAAGAAAGAAAGGTTTAGAAATGAAGCAGCATTTGATAGAAGAAGTAAGATTTCATTCAATGTATCTTTCATTATTATAATTATTATATATAATTTATAACCATAAATTGCTTTCAGATTTTGAAAATGTAAATGTATCACTCCCTATAAAGTAGTAATAATATTTGGATTTTTATTATTTTGTGCTTACCATAATGTTATGCATGTAACCTGCAGCAGTGTATAATTCAAACTGGTGTATACCCTGCAAACTGAAATAAAATTTTTAAGCCACACTTTTGACAAATATGTACACTAATATGCAGTTTGGAATTCATGCATAGGCAGATCAGTTTGGGAGCAACAGGGGGTTAAATTACAAATAAATAGGGAAAATAAAATTTATTTATATAAGACATAAAATTTCATGGTATACAACATTAATTGTATAACTACCTTCACAATCAAATATTCATTTTTGCATGCAAATTAAGTTGATAACATTTAATCAAATGTAGCTTTTATTTTTTTCCCATTGTAAGAGTTCTTTGCTTAATTGACATTGGTCATCCTGACTAAAATTTAATTTACAATAATCCTTCTATTAATAACATAAAATCAATGAAAGAATGTCAATCAATTAAGTTATTTTTAGAAACATTTTTATACTAGACAAGGGAAAGTTCAATAACCAGAATGGCAGGGGGAGTGTCAATAAGACAAGAGCAAACTTTGGAATATTTTTGCTTTTAATTATTTTAAATGAAATTAAACAGCAAAATAGATGCAGTAGGACTAATTTTCATTAAGCTAAATGTAATTCAAGTGCAAATATCATAAGAATTGGAAACAGATTTTGCCTTAGTGTATTCTGTATAGATTATATTATAATTATAATTATAATAAAGCTAAAACAACCTCAAAAAAAATAACATAGAAAAAATGTTAATGTAGGTGATGTAGGTAAATGTAGCAATAAACTCTCAAATCCAATGACAAGGATTTGAGTGTTTATTGCCCAGTTTTTATTCACTATAAAATACTAGTACAGTATATGACATGAACATTTTGTTTTTAAATATTTGTCTGAGACACACAAAGAGGAAGGAATTATCATATTTGTATCAGTTTTTAAATAAAAAAGTAATTGATACATCAGTTAATTAAGTGTGGATTGATGTACAGACAATAAATGGGAGAGAACCAAATGTGAACCATACATACCTTTGGTTGTTTGAGAAAATTGTGACAGTAGATGAATGTCTGAAGCCAGCGAAGGTTTTATCATGTTTTTGTAAAAACTCTTGGTAAGACAAAGGAAATACTGTTGGATGAGTTTATTGTTGAAAGTTAAAATCAGCAGAAAACACACGTCATTGCATAACCATCAATTGACTTTTAAACACATCATATTATGGTAATATTTTAAATTTATGAAAATATTGAGTTCTGATTATAAAAAGATGATGTAAATTGACTCAATATATTTTTTTTTATGTAAAGAATGAAGAATTACTAATTTTTGATGTTGTTTTTTGGGATCATGCATATTTGAAACTCAAAGTTGTTTGAGTAGCAGGATTATGTCTTTCATTGAACAATTAATTAATTTCTCAATTTGTTTATCATATAGGGAATAGTTTTGAATATTTGTAGTAAAATATAATTATTATTTAATTTGTAATATATGAACTTGATATAAGTTTTTATATGGATTGAATAATCTTAAGTAATATGAATTAAAAATATCTATTTTATGTACGTTTTAGATTCAAAAATGTGTTGACAGTTATGCTCGTGTAGTCCTCTTTTCTGTTCGCAATATGAGAAATAATACTCTAAAAGATGTCCGGGAAGAATGGAAACATAGCAGGTGATTTAAATGAGTACTATTTCATCATCATCAAATTAAAAACCAATGTCTAATCAGTTTATTTAACGAATATTTAGATTCTTCTTTGGAAAGAATAGAGTTATGGCAAGAGCACTTGGAAGGACACCTGAAGAAGAATATAGAGATAATCTTTATAAAATCAGTGAAAAATTGAAAGGTCAATGTGGGTTACTTTTCACAAATTGTTCAAAAGATGAAATATTGAGGTTAGTTTCTATTCATCTAAAACTCTGTGTATTTGAAAAATTATTTTTTTAACGTCAATAATTTAAATCCGTCAGATGGCGGCGGAAAACGAGCGGAGGATTTTGTTACTCATTGAATTTCTATAGTGTTTTTTTGGGAGAATAAGTTCGTTAAAGGGTTTATTTCACGGTAATATGATGTTTTTATAATATGAATTAATGAAATTATTATAAAATGCGGATTTTTAAAATAAAGTATTAATTGGTAGTCACAATATAATGATACAAATGCAACTCTAAATGAGACGGTTGGTCTATGCAGACACGAGCGAGCGAGAAAAGACGAGACGCGATAAATATCAAACCCTGTCAGATATGTGCGAGAACCAGAAATTCGCTCTCGCCAGCGAGATTTCTCGCTCGCTCGCGTCTGCATAGTCGCACCCTTAGAGCTGTATATCATGCCCATAGGTATAAAAAAATCAAAGGAACATATGTCTACATGTGATCCTATGTGAGATAAAGCCTGTTGTCTAGGGGGTCCAAACCTCTCATTCAGAACTGCAGTTTTACTTAAATATAATTAGCAGGTTAATTCAGTAATGAATCCAAGACTTAACACCCTCAAATCAAGCAATTTTGACTATTTACAAATAACTAAATATATTATTTATATTGTTAAGTAAATATTTAATAATCTGTAGATATTTCAAATTGAACAAACAGACTGTGAATAGAAACCTTTGAACAGTTTGTGTGGATCATGATCTTATTGTTTTAAAGTTTATATTATAATGATAAAGATTTGTATAGTTGTAATTTATTAATATATTGGTTTGAAATAACATAGGTACTTAGTGATGTACAGAGAGTGTTACATATACGTATTAAAGTTTACATGACTATAAGCATCAATATTTAATATGTTTTTGATGAGTGTTTATTATACTCTTTGGCATCATTATCAGAATAGCTATTTGTATCAGCTGTCTTTCCTTCAATGTATTATATCTTTGAGTATGTCTTTTCTTATTGTGTCCAGAATGATACTGTATAGGTGTTTTTTTGGATCCTTCTTTCTTTTTGGATTTCACCATATTACATTTTTATTAAGCTCACTGCCTTCTTTTATTTGATATCATTCACATTTATTTCTATGAATGCATGAGTGTCGTATTACTTATCTTCAGTACACATTTTGAATGTAAAATTAAATAAATGGCATTATCTTTTATAACCTTAACAAATGATTAGTGTTTCATCATAAGTTAATTGTTGAAATTTAATTTTTTTGTGCATTATTTACTGTAATTGCATAGAGATTTATGTTTAACACTTTAATTGTAATATTTTTTAATATTCATATTGAATATCATTATAAACAACAAGATAAAATAGCAATATAAACTTAATACTCCTCATTCTTGCTAATCTGAATCAATTTTTTTCTATTTTTTCATTAAATGTTCCAGCCAAAAAACAAAGAAATTATGCAATACAGGTATACCTCGACTTATGTCGTTCCCGATTATACATCATTTGTCAAAAAAATATATGGAAAAATAAAAATCAAGTTTAAGTCATTTTATTCGACTTTACGTCTATCCGCCACAAATATTGAAGTCGTAATATCACTAGAAAAATGTTTAATGCACATAAAATCATATTATAATATATACATTTACAAGTATAGGCCTATATTGTATTTACAGCACATGCATTCGTAAATTTAAATGACTTTTTTCTGTACTATATTAAAAACTAAAATTTATTTGTTTGTAAGCTTAAAATAGATCCTTATTCACCATATATTATTAAAAATGCATTAATATATAAAATACAGAACGGGAATTGGTAATTTATGGTTTAGCCTAATGGCAAGTAGATTCGGAGACAAGTAAATTTGACTTACGTCATTTTTCGACTTAAGTCGTTCTCCTGGAACCAATTACCGACGTAAGGCGAGGTATACCTGTAATTTTTAAAAATATGTCAAATTTGTCTGTAGATCTTTTTGACTTGCTTTTTTCTATATAGAGAGTCACTCTGAAATTTGTGAGTGCTGGAAAATTTAAGTACAAAAACCAGTAGATACTAGAACTGTAAAACTTTAGTAACCTCTGGCAACAATGTACTTTCCAAATTGGATTTTACAAAGGTGGAAAGCTTCAAGCCATTCATTGAAAATATTCTCTGATAGCAATGTCAATCTCATCTTTGGATGCAAAACAACAACTGTATAAACTTTTTAAGATTAAAAAATAACCAGAGTGACATATGGCTGGATCAAGAGAGTAAGGTGTAAGTTTCATTACTTTGATGTTATTTTCTGCAAGAAACTTAATTATTGTTATAAACTTATGAGAAGAAGCAATATTGTGGTAAAGCATAATGATCTAACATTCAGTTCCTGAAGCAATTCTGGCAGACATTTTTGTGTATTCCAATTGGCTGCAATGTCTTTTGGCTTACTAACTTGATGGCTTTGACAAGCCCTGTACTCCTCAAGAATACAGCATACATAACTTTATTACTTGTCATTTCACAGTAGTTGGTGTAGAATCATTAAAAAGCATACTACACCCTCATATCCTCCTGATGTGTAGGACATTGAAAAATGGTATGTACTGTACATTTTGTCACCTTGTACAGTTTTGGAGATGATGCAATGACTACCACAATTCAGTAACTTTTAAGTTTGCCAACTGATTTTAACTAGTTCTTCCTTCACTTATGTAGCAACTAACCATTATCTTTTATATCAACTGTTTATGCCTGATCTTGTATGTAGTTGCAGATGTGATGCCAATAACAGCAAGCATCATTTGATAGGTACATCAATTATTGTCAGTTACCATTTTTCATATGGCAGACACCTTTCTGGGACTACTACTGATGCAGGTCTGACTGTGGTTTTCATTATGTAGAGAATTGCAAACTCCCATGGAATTCTGTAAACCATCTGAATAGAATGGCTTAAAACTGTGCTTCATTGCCAAAAGCTGACTGCAACAATTTATGCATTATTCTTGAATTAATCTGATATTAATTTCAGAGTGACCTTCATACAGAACTTTAATAATCCAAACAATTTCATACAATAATTCAGATTAGTGAAAATGCATTGATGTTCTAATATTGAAAATTAAGAACATTTTTCTAAAGTTTTTAAGAATTTTATTTGTTTAGACCAGTGTTTCTTAACCTCTAACAAATCGTCACCCCCTTCAATAAAACCATTACTTAGTATCGCCCCTTCAATGAAACCGTTACTTAGTATCACCCCTTTCACTTCAAAATTCCGATGCCGAGGGCCGAGGCTAACGCCAAATTTGTACTGCATTGAATAGACTAGTGACTAGTATAATGTTATTTGTTTAATTATTGTACGATATAACGAATAAAATATCTAATTATTCTTAATATAATGTTTTACTGTATCGCCCAGAAAATTGTTTTTTGCCCCCCAAAATATAAATTGTTACTAATTGCCCCCTCAACATGGAAAAACGCCCACATGGGGGCAATATTGCCCCTGTTGAGAAACACTGGTTTAGACAAATATATAAAGAACAAAGTATTATTGTATTAATAAAAATTATCATTGTTGGGAGTTTATCCTTTTGTACTGTACATATAGGGTGTAGCCATGTTCATAATATGTAAATTATGGTGGTTAGTAGTATTGCTTGTCAGATGATGGTATTGATTAGTCAGTTGCTATTTTGTTCAACATGGAAAGGTAGATCACAGAACAACACATCTTTGTGTAGAGACTTATTTCAAAAATAATGATTGTGTAGTTGTTATGTAGTGTATTGAAGAATAAACCATTACCTTAAAACAATATACAGTCAAACTTCTACATAACAAAGTTGCTAAATCCTGAAAAATATTTGCTACAGGGAAATTTTGTTATACAGAAATTACACTTTTTGGTAAATAAAGTATTATTTTAATGTAATTTTAAGTCAGTTTACATTTGTGTGTTAAAATACTTACAACTTAGTTTAACTAAATTTTTGTTTAAAAAATTTGTAAATTTTTGTTGCATAGAACAATTAAACAATGTTTTCACCTCGTTATATGCTTCACACTTACTAAGAGCATTAAAATTGCTTCATCTACATCGACATAAACACAGGTTCTAGCATGTTTTGCTAAACAGTAGGTCTTACATCATTGGCTAATTTCAAAATTGATTTGTGATTTCTTATTTTGGTTGATAAACTACTCACGGGAATTTCAAACTTTGCTGAGATAGTTCCTATTAACTTTACATAGCATTCAATACTATAAAACAATTTAGGTATGACTCATCTCAGCCATCTACACAAGTAAGACTTCATTACACTTCCTCAGTTAACTACTGTGCTGTTCACAATAAAAGTCACCAATATCAATATTCATTATGCAGGCTGCACTGATTTTACCACAGGGATGTGTTTCCAGAGGAAGCAGTATAAAAGAAATTGGTGCAAAATTATTCTGTTATACTGTACAGCAGTGTTTTTCAACCTGTGGGTCACGACCCCAGGGGGGTCGCAAAGCCTTGCATGGGGGTCGCGGATAAAAGAAAAAGACAAGTGTTTGTAGGTCCTACACTACAATAAATAAAACCACAATTTCAGTCAGAAGGCTTTGCGTTTTTATTTTAAAGTACAATTGGTTTTTCGATTGATGTTTAGGTCTCAACAGAAAGAAAATTAAATACGTAGTTTTTAAAATCACTGATATAGTTTTAATATGGCCCTGGGGGGGTCACCAGAATTTTTTTAACTTGTAAAGGGGTCGCGTATTCAAGAAGGTTGAAAAACATTGCTGTACAGTACAGTAAATTTTTTTCAATAAAAACAAGTTAACTATAAGTTACAGTATTAAATTTATATAATGAATGTAAAATGAATATAACCAAAATTTCATCTGGATTGGACAAAAATTGCAGGAGCTATAAGGAATTCACACACACACAGATGACAGCTTTTATATTCTTAGTGTGTGTCACATAGCAGTGCATAAAATAATTTTTTCATTAAACATACTTTTTACAATGACTATCGACAAGTCTAAGCTATCCAGTTCCATAGAATAACATGTAAAATTGTGAACAAGTGAGACTAGTCCTTCATCTTTTAGCAGAAAACTGGAAAGTGTTAATCAAATAAATTGTACATATGATATGGATCCATGATTAACATTTTCTCCTGTGGAATGTTTATTGATGTGGAGCATTAGCAAAGCCTCTTATGTTCCTTCTCAAAATCTGTTTGATTTATTTTGATTAAACTTTGCCATTTTCCAATAATTGCGAGAAATCCAAAAATTAATAAAAAATGGGAGTCTATGACTTCATTTCCAAAACATAAGGTTGTAGCATGAGCATGTGCGACAAAGAAATAATGCACAAATTGCACGACAAAGTCGTGTAATGTTCCACGATCACTAGCACACCTTCAATGGGCTTATAGAATTCAGTTTATTTTCAAAATTTAATGGGCCAATTTTGGTAGAATTTTACCATTTTCCATTAATTGTGATGAGGAATCCAAAAATGTGATGAGAGTCCATTTGAATATAAAAAATCCATGAGAGTCCATGATTTCATTTTTGATGCACAGAGGTATTAAAATGACAATGACCATGTTCTCTGATGCAACTGAGTGCATCTAATGGAATTTAGGCCTATCTCAAAAATAAAAACAGCATTGTAAGTCCCTAATGGAAAATTGGTGCAAAAAACAAACAAAATACAAGAACAAAGCAATTGATAGTGATTGCTTTGTTCTTGGATTGCCTCTTCCTGTTGGCAAGACCATGGATCATGTCTTTCATAGCTGGCAGATACAAAGATTGCCTTTTCTATACCTAATAGGTACAGTGATTGCTTCTTTCTTTCCAGCTCTGCCTCAATTCTATTGTGATATGATAAAGTAGTGTAATGTCTTAGTAATAATCAAATGATAATGCTAGATTCATTATTGGACTATAACCTGGCTAATTAATACTAGCTAGTCATAAAGTAACTTGACCAATTAGCAACTCTCTTGGAAGCAATCAAAGCAAGGAATATGTTGAAACTTTTGCAGATAAGTTCAAGATGACATGTGCTCAAGACACATGAAAATAGGGGTAGAACACACAACATAGTTACAGTTAATGTAACAATTACTTTGTTAAAACTTGTAGTATTTAGATTGAAACACATACAAAACAGCAAATCCAGTTTAAAAGTCCATTATATTTACTAAAATGAATGTTTGTCTGTTTTGAATGTACATCATCAGGTTACATAAGCCTACGATGATGTCCATTCAAAACAGATGAAAACATTTGTTTTAGTAAATACATTGGACTTTTACAACTGGTTTTTGTATGTGTTCCAATCTAAGTTAACATAGTTAATCATACAGTATATCAAAAATTTCTTATGTAAACACTGGAAATTCAAGATGTCATGAGATTCTGTATGACAAAAAAACAACATAAGGCATTGTAACAATGTATGTAGAGTGAAAGTCAACAGAGATATTGGTGCTTGAACAATGAAAAGTAAACAAGCCAACACTTGCAACAGAAGACACATACATGTTCACAGATGGGATGGCAGCATTGTAACTGAAGCTTATTGTGATACCAACTGTAGGTATTCAAAGTGTTCATTCTCCTTTTTCTGCATTGGTTATGCATTTCATGGAAAAGAAGTTCCAATTCCACTGCTTCTTTTTTCTGTGAAATGTATAACTAAAGCAGAAAATGAGAGAATGCATGCTTTGTCTGAATTCTATTTGACAAATGCTTTTATATCCTGCAGCCGACATCATAGTTAGCTTCATCAATGTGCTGCCACCTCATCTATGAACTTGTATGAGTTCTGTTACAGGTGTTGGCTTGTTCACTATTTATTGTTCAAGCACCAATATCTCTGTCATTTTTTCATTTTATGTACACTGTTCCACTACCTCATGCTCCTTTCTGTCACTCAGAATCTTATGACATCATGGTGTTTGTATTGGAAATTTTTGATATATGGTTATGTTAACCATAACCATGTAGTGTGTTCTACTTCCATTTTCATGTATTGCGAACGCATGTTATCCTGTACTTATCCTGCAAAAGTTTTAATGGATTCCTCACTTTCTGCACTCCCAAGATTACCACTAGTTGGTCAAGTTAGTTGTGGGTTCAGATATCACCAACGGGCTGGCCACATGGAGTTTTTCAGGTTTTCTTCACATTAGTAACACCTAAATAGGGTCCAGCTTCCCATAAAAGTCTTTCTGGGATGCATCCCCTCAGCAAAATCTCACGAAATGTTGCCATAACCACATAAACTAAACTTATTCTAATGAGCAGTTATTTATTGTGACATTGTCACAATGTTCTCAATTCTTTTAGTGGTATCTTGCCTCCATATATCATACGTTTCCTGTTAGCAATAGAGTGTGCCGATTATCTATCTAACTCTGTTCAGAGAAAAAATTTTGAAGTAACGTGACTTTCAGTCCAAACTGGAATATAGTTAATCTGGGTTTTCCGCTCCTAAGTTTTCCATATCTGTTATGGATTTCATCTATTTAACTGCTTTTTCAAGATTAAGGAAGGACAGCTGGATGACAGTTGGAATAATTTATTAGGCTGCAATATTTTTCAAATTGCAGCCTAATAATTTTTCTATAAACACGATATTTACAAGAACATACTTCCCATGTAGTTTATACAATTTGTTGCAAAAATATAAACATTTTATCATCTCATAAAAGTAATTATTGTTGCATTTTTATAAGATGTTTTTTACTTAAATTATATGAAGTCTTTTGGCATTAAGGTTAGCAACTTCGATCACATGAGGAGCCATCACAACCTATTCAACACAGATCACTTTTCAAATATTAATAGTAGACCAGTATTAAATATTAGTTGTAGACTATCCTCTCTTCCAGGGACGACTACTTTTGGTTGAATTACTCCAATCCCCTTCCATAACAGTCCCTTCTTTCTTTCGTACCAGAGGTTTGGTGGCATTCAGATAGGAAAATTACATAATACAAGGTTACTAGCCTGCACAAAATATGTTTTAAGTGGTATTCAAGGGTGGTGAGTTTAAATATTTGGTCTGTTTGTCACAAAATTTGATTTGTTGGCAGATTACCATTTGATATTCAGCTGTGAATGGTACAGTTTCTTAAGAGTTAATAGGAAAAAATATGATATCTATAGTATAATAGAAGGGTTAAAGTACAAAATAATCTAATAATCTTAATTTTTTTTGTTGTTATATTTTGCTTAGGCAATGCCAGACTCATCTGCTAATTAAGGTATAAATTTAATAAATATATACTTTTATACATGGATTATACAGGATTTGTTAATGAATAATAATGGCTTTTTTTTTTTTTTTCAAAGCCATGTAAATTTATGTTGTATTAATAACAGGATAAACTACTTATTTTCAATTTTAATAATTCAGCAATTATAAAATATATGTAACTGTTAATTAGAAAAAATAACTAATTGAAATGTTGAAGAAGAAAGTGTATTTGGGTAGTAAGTCAAATGCTGTTTCTATGTCAATGTGACATACTATATGGAATGTGAGGGTCAAGGAATTTGAACAAAGCTGGTCAGAGAAAGGTATGTAATTTAAAACAAAAATTTGAGTAGTAACCATGTGAAGTTAACAATTAGAATTAAATTAATTTCGAATATTCTGAAAGAAAAGATCAATGAGAAGGACTCAAACTCACAATTTCTGCTTATTATGCATTCATATTGCCAATTATGCTACCTGGACATCCATCTAGTCTTTGATTCTAGATCAGCAGTCCCAACCTTTTTTCATTAACGTACCCCCGTGACATTTCCAACTTCCTAACGAGCAACGCATGCGCAAATCTCACACTGCCTGTTTGTAGAAAGTGTCGCCATTTTGAATTTTATTTTGACTTGGTTCTCGATCCCCGAGTACCTACAAGTCTGGTTTTTTTATGCGCGCATGATTTGGGCACCTAATACTTTGTGCCAAATTGCAACTTTTGACATGTACTCCTTCATACCTCTATGCTGGTAACACAGCAGACAGTACGATTTTATAAACAAGACATAGTCTTGTCAATAAAAAATTAATAAAAATACTGAATAAATAATGAAAAAAATTACCGCTTGTAGAGAAAATCTGGAGAAACTAGCTATGTCCTTTTCCTTGCTAACAATAAAAAATACTTTTTATAAACAAAAGAATACTTTTTCAAACAACACGTGGGGATATTGTTGAGAGATAATAATAATAACGGTAACACTCCCCACCATCAAAAGTCCGTAGCATAATCACTAATCACGCATAATGATATCCCCACTACCATTGGCCAAATGCACAACATTTATTATCTGTTGCATTGTACAATTGGCAGCATAAGTTTTTATTTCTATTTTTGCATTTTGAAATGTTTAATAAAGTTGGTGATTGTTGCAAGGAACATTTTTTACCTAATAATTTTTTAATACTATTAATTTGTGATACATAATATCAGTGTCATAACTAGCCATTCCTGCGCCCTGTGCAGGAATTTGCATTTAGGCCCCTTAATTAATTAGTTTTGGGAAAGTAATAAAACAAATACCTGCTTTTTGGGCCCCTCTTCCAAATGGGCCCTGTGCGAGTGCACCTGTTGCACCTGCCTAATTACGGCACTGCATAATATATTATTTTTTCTGCCATAATAAGTAACTTTTTTCTGTACCCCTAAACAACCTATCGCATACCCCGGGTTGGGAATCGCTGTTCTAGACCAATTAATTTAATCATATAACCATACAAGTCACTTTTTGCACTGACTAGATGATTACACACCATGATAATCCATTGTATTCAGCTTTTACCCCATTATAGCATATATTTAATCATATAGTAAATCAAGCCAAAATCTGTATATTTATTAAAAGCAAAATGTTCTGTCCTCACTGAAACTGAAACCAGGGCCATGTTCAGTAATGCAGAATTCTTGCTAAGTCTAGTTATGCTGCGATGTTGAACTCATTTCTAACTACTGCTTGACTCCTCCCACCTCTAGAATTCTAGCTAGTTCAGTCAGCTTCTTTTATCTATGCTAACTTCTACTAGTGACATCATTATTTTTCTCTCCTCGTACGATTTGCAAGATGGCTGCTCATGTTGGACTAAACATATCTTATTATAACTATCATAAAATTATTCTCATTCTAAAATGACTTTGAAATTAAAATTATCATATGTCGGTATAACAGATTCTGAATACATTTTAACGGAAAATAACAATTCATTTCATTGATTACAATTAATAATTGCTTCATTAATTTCATCACGATCTGATGCAGCTTCCATTTGAATAGTTGTATTGGTTACTTCATTCTTTTCAACCAGTTCGTTTGCGACAATTGTTGCAATCATAATTTTAACTTTGTCCACCATTTTGCCTAGTTGTCTAACTAAGAATAATTGTTCGATGATGCTCAGAACATTCTTAGCTCCAGCCACTAAGCCATTCAGAATTCTAATTTAGTTGTTCTGCATTACTAAGCACAGCCCAGCACTTTACAAAGAACAATAGGGTGTAAGTAGATCATAATGGTTGCCTGTGGGATTTATAATTCTTTTCTCGAAAAGACCACCCATTAACATTCTCTGTGGACTAGCATGAATTTATGGAAAGGGAAGGAGGAAGGAACACAAAAAGACTTCACTTTTGATTCAGGCTTGGAGTTGAAGAAATGGCTATTTGTTTGTTTGTTCCTATTGATACTAATATTATAAAGAGGTAAAGTTTGGATGTAGGAGGTAATCTCTGAAACTACTCATCTGATTTCAAAAATTCTTTTATCAATATTTAGAATGGAACATCAGGGTGGACATAGGCTGTATATTATTCCGTTAAACATTCATATAAATTAAAAGATATCATCTAGGATGAAGGCTTTATTGTCCAACAGATGGTGCTAACTCCACAAGTACGACGACCTAAGTTTGCTTTTCTGTGAGGATGAACTAAAGCAGATCATCTTCTATCTATCTATATAAATAAGAATGTAATGTTTGTTTGTTCCTACCGATTCCTTTGAAATTTTGACACAACATTGCATTCTAATGCACATGTGTTTTTATATAATATACATGTCGAAATTCCCCCCCACTGGAGGAGATGGACAGGATTAAGGCTTACCATGAAGAACTCTGCTTCTATTTATACTATTTTAGATGTGTTTTTTATTGCATTTTAATAGGGTACGTCAACAGAATATACACTAGAAAGGGATTTTTTGATACCCCCAGGGGAGAGGGACAGGATTAAGGCTTATCGTGAAGAACTTGGCTTCCAGTATACTATTTTAGATGTGGTTTTTTGCGTTTTTGATTGCATTTTAATAGGGTATGTCAAGAGAATGTACACTAAGAATGGATTTTTTGAAAAATTTCCCCCTCCCCTATGGGGGAAATGTTATACATCTATAATGGATAGATTTCGAGCCACAAGAATGCGTTGCAGGGTCTGCTAGTAGCAACTATTCTTTGTTTGATTTTTGAATAATAACTTTTGGTTATATACCGAACATAGATATACAGATTTAGTTTAAGTTTTAGTTTTTATATTATTTTTAATAATTTTTATCTGTTTATTTATTAAAAGCAAAATGTTCTGTCACAGTCACACACAAATAATGTAAATTGAAAAATTAATTTGATTTATTTACAATTTGAAAATTTCAAAATAACTTTAACTTAAAATAAATTTCAAAATAACTTTAACAAAATAAACTGTGTAAATTTCAAATTAATTTTATTTTATTTTTGGTTTTAGTTTCAGTGTAAAGGCCAATGTTTTAATTATTATTTAATTATTTTTAAATTTAATTGTTAATTTTAGTTTTAATTAATTTTTGATTTAGTTTATTTAGTATTAATTTACTTTTAGTTTTTGTAATTATTTATTTAATTTTGNTCCCTTAAACTCAATTATTGTCTCCTTTTTTAAAATTTTAAGCGCATTAACATTAATTGAACTGTCGAGCTATCTAGTTAAATATTAATAATAAAATGAAATCACACGTGAATAATCAAATGAATTTGGAGTTGTCATGGAAATTTTCATTGATTAGTTTTAAAATAGTTTGTTTACTGAATTAATTCATTAACATTGACTTCTTATTTTAAATAAAATATAAATGGTCTCTATGAACAATTATTTTGGAGATTTTTATTTTTAGTTAAAGTATAAATATAATGTAAGTATTACTTATATGACTTAGATGATAATTGAAATATGTGATACAACTATAATTTATTTCAGAATTTGTAAATATACCTATGATGAAACCAGGAACTGTAGTTGCAGATGAAATGTTTCCTGAAGGAGCTGGACCATATATGGATTTGGATGAAGTAACCTCTTGTTTTTCTGTTTATTCCATATTAAATTCATATACAAATTTTTTTTCACACAATTTTTCTTTTATGTAATGCACAATGAATGTATAAACCAAAACTGGAACAAAAAAAATAGGAACCCCCTCTCAAGATTAGGAACCCCCAATCTATAGAATTTCATGTATCAACCCCTCTTAAGAAATTTTTTTTTCATTGATTCCCTTAAATAAATATACACTTTATTTTTAATACTTTTTTGTATTTGTAAAATTTTGAAAATAATAGTAAATATTTTCAAGAATTTTTAAATGATTATAATTACTGAATTACTAAACAATATTAAAATATTATGTATGCATATACAATATGTATTTAATTTGCTCATCAATTTCTTTCAAACTTTCATTGACTCCTAGGTGATCGATATTGACTATGTTGGGAAACCCTGCTGTAGACACAATACCTTATTATTCCAGCAAAATGTTTATTTAATTGAACTAACATCTTCAGCCATCATTTAATGGTCATCTTCAGGTCACAGCTCTGAGATAGAGAATAAAATAAACTTTTAAAATGTTAAAACGTATAACCATTTTTTGGAACATATATTTTTTTGTGTTTGCTGGAATAACAAAGTGTGTATCTCGGGCCGCTCTGGAAAATTTAAAAATATTGCCACCATTTTCCCATATTTAAATTTTTGCCCCACTTCAAATTATTTATTTCCACCACTTTTTATTACTAATTTATGCAGATTCTGGTAGCCTTTTAACTGATGCCTTTCAGATGATCAGTTTGGCATCAGGAAAGCAAAAGTAACTAACATATTATGCTGTCACAAGGAACAGGCCAGATATTCAGGTCTCCTATTCGAATGATACTTGGTGAGTATGTAACATTAAACACAAATAGTTTCTTGTCCAAATAATAGGATCCACTTCTCAAGCATTTCCAATAAGCAGGCCTCTGAAAATTGAGTGTTTAGCTTATAAGTCTTTGGAAATTTCACATCTGAGTGCTGATAGCCAAATGGATAAGACTCTAGGCACTGGAGCTAGACAATATAGTTTCAAACCAACACTATTACTAAACCTTTAATTCTGGTAACATAGCATTTAATATAATATCAAACTAACACTTTCAATCTTACCCGGGATCTGTTTCAGGTTCTTAAACAAATTGTATTCCAAAAACAGAATGCTTAGAACCAAACATTTTTTAAATGCATTAAATTTTAAAAATTTGGAACATAAATCAAAGTTAAACCTAACAGTGGCATTTACGCAAATTCAATATATACATATAAGGCCACCCATATTTACTTATTATTTGATGATCCTGCATAACCATAAATAATATGAGTTGTTTAATCGTTAGCATTGCCATGGTTCTCACATAAGTACTGCCAGGCATATGATATCATATTACTGTCCTTAAAATTTGCACTCACCTGTCTGGCCAGCCTGTATATTTCTAGGTCCTCCAGGGCCCTAATGTGGTTGGTATGATGAAAGGACCATTTTATTAGCCTCATGTTAGGTAGGTCTGTGGTGTAGGTGGTTAGGGCAGTGGTGTGCCTTTTGTTGTCAATGCCTACTTGTGTTCCCAGACCCTTTTTTGAATGGAATGTTTAGTGGAACCTATGTACACCAAATCTCTCTGGAATCTGTCATCCCTCACCAGAACAGTGTACACACCAGGGGCTCTAAGATTATCAGGTTTGTCCTTCGCATTTCTTAATGTGTATATCGATTGGAACCTTTTGTAAGCTAGTTTGATAACTGTTCTGCCTGCTATTTCCTTATCTAAGTGTTGGTTGTATTATCTATTATGGTGTGTCTAGAGTTCGGTCCAGATTCCCAGTTCCGTTGGTAGTCCTTAGGGTAGTAAGGTGCTGTGCCTGGCCTGTTGGAGAAGGTGCATGCTAAACCAGAAATTATGTTCCTTCTGTATCTGTGCCTTATCGCAGTGTCCTTGAGATGTTTAAGCTCTCTCACTGTGTCCTCCATTTGGAATGGTGAGTAAACACCCGTCTGGTTAATGCACAAAAGACTGCAATTTTATATGAATAAGGGTTGGCTGAGTTTGCTGGTATGAACAATGGCAAGAACCAGGGTGTTTAATATACACCCATTTCTACCCAACCCCTGTTGAGACAAATGCTGATGTCTAAGAAGTGTGCTAGAGATAATTGATATTATATTAAATGCTATGTTACCGGAATTAAAGGTTTAGTAATGGTGTCATTTGTATCAGTAATTAAACTAGAAGATATCGTTAGGTTCAAATCTTTGAAAGTATAGTAACGTTTTGTCTTTTTTTATATACATAACATAATTTTATTATTTTACTGTATCATTAGCATTATTATGATTATTATTCTTCATGTTTAAAGTTTATAAAACAAGAGATTAAAAATTATGACTTCATTTCTTGTTTACAAAAACTAAGTCTCTGTAGATTTAACTCTCTTATGTTGTTATATAAAACTTTAATTTCTTTATGTTTATTTTCACATATTTTCACTCCTGATTATATACTGTCCTTACAAGTGAATAAGCTTCAGATGTTACTGCAATGGACAAAAACAAGTGATATGAAAATAGGGTAGCATAGTTCATAGTTGCAGCATTTTATTTTTTTCATTGTTAATATTATGGACAATTTCCTTGTGCTCTTATGTTTGTTATATTTCAAATATCACAATACCACCTTATCTGGAAATAAAAACTTTTCTAACAACAAAAGACTTGTTTTTGCTAAAAAGTAAATGACATCACAATTTTTAATCTTGTTTTATAAGCTTTAAATGTGAAGAATAATAATAGTAATAATAATGCTAATGATATGGTAAAATAATGTTACACATAAAAAAAATCTGAACTAAAATTCCAAAGATTTGAACCCACATTGTCTATATTCAGTGTCTAGCGTCTTATCCACTTGGCACTCAGACGTGAAATTTCCAAAGATTTCTAGGCTAAACATTCAATTTTCAGAGGCCCAGTTTTCGGAAACTCTTGAGATGCAGATACTATTATTTGGAGAAAGCTGTTTATGTTTAATCGCTTTAGTTTCCAGCAATTTTTAATATTAATGTAATTAAACATAAAAAATACTTAAAACTGAAAAATACCGAAAGAAATGCGTTAATTTTAAAGAAAAAGCTTCAAACTTTATTTTCCATTGTCTCGCCTTTCTGTGAAATTTGACACCGATGAGTCATTGTGTTTACAGCTGGATGATCTTGAGAACAGCTGGTGTTGGATTTCCCAGGACATTCTCATAGAAGTCTCGGGAGGCGATGGGTTTATAGTAGTGAATACTAGCTGGCCATATATTTTTAAAAAATTAAAATTTTTATTGCAATTTCCGACCCCCGACTAACGTATATATAATAAAATCTATTAATTAAAAAAATAACTATTGGAGATCGTTTTTGATATCAGAAAGTTGCTTTAAATAACTTTACCGAAGTAAAATCTGTGCACTAGAATTTTAGAACAATGAATGAAATTTGATATCAAAATCCCATTAAAAAACAATTAAGTGTAAATCATGCATCATTAAATGTAAATTAAAATCACAATAAAATTTTTCGCGCAGGTAAAAATTTTTGAAAAAATTTGGAGACTTAAAAAACATTTCAAAAATCCAAAAAAAAAATTGGGGGGCGAAACGACTGAGTTTTCTGTAACGCTATGTAACCTGCCCAAGTTAACTCAGGCGAGGAACTAAAAGGCTACATACTCATAAAGTTTCATTCAAATCAGAGATCCAAATACAGTAGAGCTTCGATTATCCGACCCCCGATTAACCGTCACATCAGTTAACCGACCATTCTAGTCAGTAAATTTTAAATGTCTGCTGGTGATGTGGCACTACAATATTTGGCTATGTCTTGGCTACTTTAATATTATTTTTTTAAAATTTTTGCGTGTTTTAGCTGGCAGCACTGGCTCAACCATTGAAGGGAGGCCAGTATTTAAATGAGACTTAATTTTCTAATTATGAGTGGTTGTTTGTTTTGTGAGCAATAAAATAATTTAAAAATAATTTTTAATGGTACAATAGCAACGATTATTATTTAAAAAAAATTTGTTAGGCTTAACATCGATGAAAATTCAACGCGAAGTTGGTTAATAGCAATATACTAATATACTAATTACATGGGATATACTAATATACTATACTAATAATGTATTTTTTTCAGTTATCCGACCAACCTGAGTCCCCAATTGAGTCGGATAATTGATGCTGTACTGTATCTGGCACTCTGTTATCAATAAGAATTTTTTTTGAATAATTCTTTAATGAATAATTTTGAATTTGATCTCAATGTTTAAACAGTATTTCACATGTTCTGTCATGTCAAAATTCTTGTTTTAGTCTACTGAAAAAAAGATCAAAGTAAAAAAAGCCACCCCAAAAAATTCCCCAAATTTTCTGCTAGTTAATAAAAAATTTCCGATCTGAAAACTCTGGGGAACATTGCACAAAAACTGCCTTTGGTTCTCACTGTTATTTTCTACTTTTCTTCCTGAACTTGTCATGAAATTGCTAGGTTTGTGGTGCATGTGACTTCCATTGCACAGGAACTAGATGTTCTGGTGTTTTTTCTGAAGTGTGCTTTGTAATTCAATTTCATACTGAATGTTGAAATAAGTGGACTGGGGTTTTTATTGCCAGTATTATATTTTTATCACCACTTTAATAAAACTATTGCCAAGTGGCAATTTTGGTGCTATGCAGTGTGACCCCTGGTATCTCTATAGATACACATTGATATGAAATATCTACTATAATTCTATGTGAATAACCCATAAATTGTCTATGCTTGAAAGGAGGTATGAGCTATATGCTGATGTTAAATTCTAATCACAAGTTAAAACCAAGGCTGTGGAGTTTTGGTGTTTTAGTCGGAGTCATCAAAAAATCCGCCAACTCCGACTCCTTTTTTTACTTCCCAACTTGTTATCTATATAAAATGGAAAAAGTATTAGAATCATGTCAAGTTTGACCCTCCGAATTTTTTGTAAATCTACATGTTTGGAGACCTCCTGAACCCAAAAAATGTCAAATAAAGGAGGAAAATTCATGTGTGTTGGCATCTAATTTGTTTCATTTCTTTATTCTCTGTTCTGTGATATTAAACAATATCTCAGAATGGGTAAAGTTTAAGAAACTAAATTTGGCACAGTAGCTTGTTTATAAAGGAGCATTAATGCTAATAAATTTTGGTTCTTAATTAAAGATAGAAAAGATGGAAACATAAAAGGAGTCATATGTCATATCTCCAGTGTGGTTGGACTTAATGATTATTTTACTCGTTATTAGTGTTCACAATTTTTTATACAATTTGTCTCTACTCTCAAAATTAAGCTTTTTGTTATTTTATAATAGTACAGTAAAACCTGTTAAAGATGTTCTCGCCTGAGATGTTAGAATGTATATGGGAGCATGATTTAGTTCAACCACTTTGAAGCTTAATAACTCCTGTGTTATACCATCTGACTCTGATTTAAAAACCACAGAAATTATTAGGCTTCAAACAGGGTGAATAAAATTGTGCCCCACACAAACAGTATAACGTCCATACATACAGAAAAAAACCAAATCTTTTGCATATCTCGACATTTCAAGGTGTCCTGAGTCCAAAACTGTAAAAATTTAGGAGGGGTCATTTTTTGACCAATTGCTACACTTTCCCTCTGTTATATATAACAGCTGGAAAAGTAAAAATTATCGATTACATATTTATATATTGATTGTGTCATTACTTAGAAGAGTCTTTTAGCTTTGGAATAAAAAAGTTTTTACGTTCTATTTTATTAGAGCTCTATTTATTGAATCTTTTATTCTGAGGTCACATGATGACATCAGACTTTCCATGTCTGTTTTGGTAACAAGTCCATCCCAGGTCTGTCGAGTCAGTAGATTTTTAGACGACTCCACAGACCTGGTTAAAACAAAAGAGCATTAATGGTTTGAACAAATATTAAAATTGTTGACTTGTGACAAAATTCTAAAAAGAATTGATGATGCATTACAAAATTAAAATATTAAAACATGAAACTCATGACAGAATTGTGTTTAAAAGATTATTACAACATTTTGAATAAAATTAAACAGAAAATATCAATAATAAAATTATTTTCTGTTCAATTTTTTTCAAGTTTATTTTATAATTACTGTTGGACAAAGAAAATTTAGCATTTTTCTTTTGTGATTAATTTTATTTATTTATTTTTACACTAAATTACATAATTGGGACAGTTTATATATATCTGCAATGGAATTACAGTGTGATCTGAGTAGTTTGCTAACACATGCTCATATTGAAAGTTATTTAATAAAATTTTACACAAATGTTAGTTTAGTTAATGTAAAACAGATCTCTGCATTACAGTTTAAAAAATAAAGCAAAAGGATAATGTCATCTCTAGTTGCAATTTTAAATTAAATTTAATAATAAATAAAATTATTAAAATTAATTTAAAAATTATTGTAATTGTTAATTAGTGTTAATACAAGAATATTATCTTTATCCATCTGTCGTTTTAGAAAAATTATTTTATATTAATTAATAATAGTTTCCCAAACTGTAGTCTAAATAATGTGGAAATTAATATGATTATTATAAAATATTTGGATTTGATTTTTGATGTATATGTACAATGATTTACAGAAAACAGAAAAAGCAATATTCAAAAAAGTAACCACAAGTTTTTGTGAACTGTATAACAGTAATTATCTTGCTTTCAACAGGCAGCCATATGATGCACAGGGCATTCAATAGGGTGGGTTATATTCAAAGGTTTATTTTCATTCTTTCAATTTTCCATTCAGTTATATACCACCATGGATTATCCACACAAAATTACAGTACTTTGTTTGAAAATATTAAAGCATTGCCATTATTCTTTTTCTCTATATACAGTTAAACTCTTAAATAATAATACTATCTGGAAAATGTGGATTATTTGTTATATGAAAAATGCACCGTAGTAAATATTAAAAGAAAACACATTTTCAATGTCCCATAGAAAAATTTTATAATATGGAAGGCTGATGGCTGTATGGTTGAGCAGTTAAGGTGTCAATCTACTGCTCTCAGGGGCCCAGGAAAGAATCTATAAGAGTAAAAAAAACCCAAGAATTTTTTGGGAATAGTCCATTCTGGTTATGTTGGGCCCCATCACTTACTACCTGTCTGAACTTATGACGGCTTTGATAAAAAGGTCATGAGCACTAAGAAGACCTTTGGCCTTCTTAGTGCTCATATAATGGAAAAAGTAAAAAAATAAAATAATAATACAGAAGGCTGACTGTATTAAATAGAGAATTTTTTGCTTTATGGATTCATAACACTTTCAATGATTTCAACAATCAGTCCCTTTCATCCTCATTTAGCCACTTGTCAGTTTAATTTTTTGAAAGATTGAGAGCAGTGTCATTGGAATGTGTTCAAATGCAGCTTGGAGAATTATTTTGTATGATGCTGGTAGGACAACAGCATCATACAAATAATTAAATATGACTTTCTTCTTTAACAAAAGATTCTTTTTACAAGTTAGATTGTTATAATGTATAATAGCAGGCCAGTTTCTTTTTCAGGGTAGACTTGTGAACACTGTTCCATGACCATGCAGCTGCATACACTGCATCTTTAATGTTGTATGCAGATTGTAATTTAATATATTAGTGAACTGAGGTTGAAACAGTTACAATTCACTAGCATTTCAATACAAGTTATCTGTAGATTGTTTTAAAATTTTGGATCACACCCTGATCTCCTGATCAATGATATAACATTTTTTAGGAGATATGTTGAAAGTATTTTTTTACAAACAAGCTTGCAATCAGCAGGATGTGCTCAGTAATAAGTGAACACAAGAATGGCTTTGTTGTCTTGGGAAAATCCTTCTTTATCAAAATTTTTTTACAGCAGAAACAAACACATGGAAAAACAGTTGAAGAAGGCCGAAGAATACGGTTGAAAACGTTTGTTTTTCAAATAAATATTTTACTGGTCAAAGGTTTATTGTGAATTGATTTTTATATATATTGAACCAGTACCTGGTGAGAAGGAACCTTTACATAAAAAACAGTTGAAAATTATAGCTGTCACTTGAGCACTCAAGTTGTGTTTTCGTAGCTTACTGGTAAGCTTGTCATGTTTTTAAACACCCTTGTATTCTTGACTTTCCTATAACCATAAATTGAGTCTATACTTGCCAGAATCATTTGTGCATACAAAATAACAACACACATCATAAATATTTAATACTCTAATAAATGTTTTTGACTGTATTGAATAGCCATCTTCAGGTTAATTGAATTTGAATATACATACAAAAAAGTAGAACAACTATTCAAAAACTATAGAATACTGAATATGATTAGGTACTTGCAATCAAAATAACATAAGCAAATAAAACCAGTTTTCTTGTTTAAAGTTATTCATATTTAAATAGCATTTGTAATAGAGGATTGAAGGGATAAGACAATGCAACCTATGGGCAAGTGGAATTGCCTTCAGAGATTACTTTCTATGTGAAACAGGTCCTTATTTAGATGTTAGACACATGAAGAAAACTTGCACTCAAGTGGTTTTATCCACTCAGCCGCTGATGAGCAGTGTTATAGAAGAATAAAAGTACTATTTTTATATATATATTGAACATTTTCATGATACTTTAATATTTTATAAAATCTTCATCATTTTTTATATAAACATTACAGCTTTAATATTTATGGCAACACAAAAGTAATTCTGTAAGTATATTTTCTAGATATGTATGAATAATAAATACAAGGTGTGAGAGTATTTGAGTACATATTTATGTACTGTACATGTTCTCAATAAGCTTTTTTAAGATTATTCTATGAATCCACCTTCAGCTTTGATGACTGCTTTAATGTAGAACCTGAATCATTAACATGTCTGCACTACATGGTCCTTATTCATTTCAGACATCATCTGGACAACAATGACCTTCATTGAAGCTATCATATTGTGAAGATGTTGATTAGTCTCTCTCTCAACAATGCTCAAATGTTGTAGTCCATGGGATTTAAATCTGACAACTTTGGAGACCATATGTTTGATGTTACATGATCATAAAGATTGACATCCATTCTTGGATTATTGAGTTTTGTGAGAAGGCGCTGAGATTTGTTGAAACATGTACAGCCTTCTATTTGAGTACTTCATCTATCCAGGGCTTAACAACTGTCTCCAGCAGCATTAATTTAGACCCCATGGAAAGATTTGATGCAGCTGACATGACATTTATTACTCACCACTTGTAACTTAAAACCATCAAAGTTACTGGAAACTTACAAGATGAATCCAGCAGTTTGTAATCACCAATAATAATCAATAAAATTTAAGTATAAGTATATTTACTTATACCTAAACTCTACCAAAGCCACAGGATCCACTATTCAGGCATTCTTCAGAAAATTACAACAAAAGTATTTCTACAATTATTAATACCAATATGTAAGAAAAATTCATGAAGTCACAGCATAGTACGATCAGTTAAGGTGTCATACATGAAGGTTTCTGTTTTTGGGTTGGTCTCTATATGTGAGGTTTTTTATAATCACATTTTTTGTATTATTTAATGTAATGTAGGTTTTTATAGACTTTTTAATTGAAATATTACAGCCATCTGTAAAAAATGAAAAATTTTTATTGATAACAGATTGAGGGAATGATCAAATTCTCAAATATATGACAAAGTTTTTATACATGATGATGATATTCCATCTTGCCAATTAAAAATTATTTCACTGAAATATACTCATCTTTGTCAGGTTTGCAATATTTATTTTAATAGACAGGTTTAAAATGTTAGCTGCAGTTTTGTAATTTTTTGATATCTCTTTTTAAAACCAATAGATAAATAGCCAATTGCAAAGATGCTGTTTATATACAATCTTTAATTCATTTTGACAAGAACTTTAAATTTAGAAAAATAATTTTTTTAATTCTGTGATATTTTATAATGAATAATAACTTTTATATTCAGTAATTAAAACCAGCATAAAAATTGTACATAACAAATTTTAAAATAATAATAATATTGTATATACTCATGTAAAAGTCAAATTTTTTATACTATTTTTTAAGGTCAAATTCATACGGTCGACTATTACAGTTGACCTCCTGTTAACACTGTTGATTTTTCCGTTTTATATGAATTCCATGTTGTACGAGTCACTTAGATTTTACAAATACGTGTGCCGGGCTGTGAACGGCTCACATATTTGTAAATAGGGGGGTCGACTTGTACATGGATACTACTTTTGAGGAGCTGAAATTCAAGCTAGAATGCAAAGTACTGAATCAGTAGTAGAAACCCAACTGATCTCTAAATGAAACATTTTCGTCTTTATGGCTGGATTGAGGACTATTGTACCAATTTCTTCATTGCATTTTTATTTTTATAAGTTGAATGGTTCAATGTAGCTTAAGGACACAAAATATAAACAAATATCAAAGTAATTAATGATGACAATAAAACCAATAAATTACCATAGTAAACTTTTATTTATGCAGACAAAAAGTGAAGTAGAAATTTAATAGTTTTAAATTATGAGCAATTATTTATTGTGATATTGTCACGATGCCAGGCCGCAATTTTTAATCATATTTTTAATTTATTTAATTTAAAATATATTCTCTCTGCCTCAAATTAGTACTGTAGTGTCTTTCACCTATATTGTACATTTATACATTTATTTTATTTACAACTTGTTGGAGTACAACAAATCCTGGCGCCATATACATATAGCCAGGTGAAAAGCGGAGTTGATGGTTACATAATAACGATACATTTAGTAGGATAAAATACATAATAAGGGAATAGGGAAAAATAAGAAAATATGAAAGTATAATGATATAAAAATATAAAGGTATGAAATATGAGACAATAAAATTAATGGGTACATAGCAGTAAGAAGAATTATACATACATACAATTTGTACAAAATATACATATAGATAATTACATATCATTACAGTGATGCGAAAATAAGTGATATGAGATGCTGAGGTTAGTGATACAGTTATAAAAATACATAATATCAGGATGATGTGCAATAAAGGCACAGAACACAGTAAGTGAGGTTTCAGTTGAAAGCAGCAACAGTAGTCCTTTTAAAGTACATGTCAATGAGGTGAAGTAGTGCAGCATAGGTGTCACTATTGTTCATAATTCCGTGGAGGTTTTCAGGCCAGTGATAACCATGTGTCTCCATGGAGGTGCGAAGAAGGTGTCTCTCAAGCTCAAGCATTGGGCAGGTGAGTAGATAGTGAAGGCAGCCGTCTTCGACATCGCAAAGGGAACAGCTGAAGGTTGGAGAGTTAACAAATCTAGCCAGGTAGGAATAGAAGCGTCCGTGATTGGTAAGAAATTGGCTGGTACGTTGGGTCGGTCTATACCAGGGGATAGCAAGGAAGGTCTTGATGTTAGGAATGAGTTGATGGGTGATGGGATGATTTTGTCTGTCCCAGTCCTCCTGCCAAAGATCGAGGAGGTCGTTGCGAATGATGTTTTTTATAGTTTTAATATTGATCTTGCTGTAGACAATTGGAAGGTTGTTGTCTTCACAGGCGCTCTTTGCGAGTTCATCGGCCCTCTCGTTACCGAGAGTGCCCTGGTGGGCACGAGTCCAGTAGATGGAGTAAATGTTGCTGGATTTGTTGATGTCACTATGGATGCTGGTGGAGATGGGGTGGTCACAATGGTTTTTTAAGGCTGCAATAGAGGACTCGCTGTCGGTGATGATAGTAACAGTCTGGGAATCATAGTTCGAGGCAGTCCAAGCCACGGCCATGCTTATCGCGTACATTTCCGCCTGAAAGACGGTACAGTCTGCACCAAGTCTGTACCGCTCAGACGCAATTTCGGTGTTGTTTAGGTAGGCGACAAAACCGCTACCAACATTATTGTTACATTTAGACCCATCAGTATAGACTGTTAAATCGGTATGCTCAGGCTGGAAGAAGTTTAATTTATTAGGGATAGCAGGGTGATTGGAACGAGAGAAGTGGATGGCGCACTCGAG
>NW_019385080.1:241200-247670 GCF_000671375.1 Centruroides sculpturatus
TGGCAAGTTATCCTTATCCTCTGAGCATTTTTCTGCATTATCTTCAGATCCATGCTTTACCTTTTGCAAAATGTATGTAATTTTAGATTGCTTGCTTCTAGTTAAAAGATCTTTATAAATTTCCTCATATGGTGCTAAGCACTTATGAAGAATAAAGCAAGTATGAAATAAGGGAAAAACATCTGGCAACTTCAGAAGCAGAAGCTTCTGAAGTTGCCAGAAGTTTTTCCTTTATTTCATAACTTGCTTTATTCTTCATAAGTGTTAAGCACCATATAAGGAAATTTATAAAGACCTTTTAACTAGAAGCAAGCAATCTAAAATTACATACATTTTGCAAAAGGTAAAGCATGGATCTGAAGATAATGCAGAAAAATGCTCAGAGGATAAGGATAACTTGCCGTTTTCTTTTTGGCAAGTTATCCTCGGTTAATAGTGCTTTTAGTGATAACGAAGAAAACATTATTTAATTTATATTAATATGTATCACTTAAATATCTTTATTAAAATTTTCTTATCTTAATTATGAAAATATAATAGCATGTTTTTTAATTTTTGGAATTTAACCCTCCTTTTCGTACTGGTTCTTTGTTTCGCATAACACGGCAATTTTTTGGAACGTAACTACCGTGTTATACAGGGGTTACCTGTAATAGCATTGTAATTGTAGAGATCCCCAAGCCTATTAACCTCAACCTGGTTTGTATGCCATTCTAAGACTGTTGATCTGACATCCTCCATTTCTTCAAAAGATCTTTAATTAATAGCAGATATCAGCATTAATCCTCTTTTTCAGAATAAAACATATCTTGCCGAGTTTCTTGGTGTTCTCCATTCAAGAGTTCTTGGCATTTTTCTGTCGTCAGATCCGTTTCAGGTTACATTATGAGCTCTTCATTGTTCTTTATTTCTCAGATGTGATTTTTGTTACTCCTTTAGCTGCTTGAGTCTTCTTGATAATACAGTATCTTTCTTAGATAAGATTGAACTGCGGCCTACTGTAGACCTGTTCAAGCCATCTGCTCAGCAACATCAGACATCTTCTGCCCACTCTCTACCTTTGCTATTATACTCTCACATTTTGAAAATAAAAACCGACACAAAACTTAATGAGTGTCTGCCCGACAGTCATGCGAATACTATAAAAGAATTGTTTGTCAGAAAAATAAACAGTTGGAATTAAAAGGGAGTATTTCAAAGTTCGAGGGATACTATCTAATCAGTATATTATCAGGTTGACGTTGAGGTCTCCCGCGCTCCAAAAAGTTACCTGAAAACAAAGGAAAATCAGTCAGTATTTGCTATTTTCGTCGCTTCTTTTTATGCTTGTTCAGTGAAGTGTTCATTATCCGATCATGTGTTTATTGTCCGATCATAAAAATCTTTCGCGAAAGTGTTCGTTATCCGATTTGTTCATTAACCGATCTGTTCATTAATTGATCACCCACTGTATATATACAGTAGAGCATCGATTATCCGATCCCCGATTAACCATCACATCGGTTAACCGACCGTTCTAGTCAGTAAATTTTAAATGTCTGCTGGTGATGTGGCACTACAATATTTGGCTATGTCTTGGCTACTTTAATATTATTTTTTTTTAATTTTTGCGTGTTTTAGCTGGCAACACCGGCTCGACCATTGAAGGGAGGCCAGTATTTAAATGAGACTTAATTTTCTAATTATGAGTGGTTGTTTCTTTTGTGAGCAATAAAATAATTTTTAATGATACAATAGCGACGATTATTACAGGTAGGCCTCCTACAACGCGGTAAATATGTTCCTTGAAAATACCCTGTTGTGGGAAATCATGTTATAGGAGACACCAAATTAATACAAAAACTGGGATTCGGTTCTAAAAAGAGAAAAACTTGCCATTTGAATGGCGTTTTTTGAATTTTTCAAACCAGCCATTGCTAGCCACGAATTTAACACTGGTTTTATCAGCTGACAACTGTCCCATTTGTTTTGAATAATCAAATATTTTTAAGGCTTTTTGTTTAAGTGCAGTTTTATTTAAAGGCACCCATTTCTTGTTCATATCTTCTACTCATAATATTTGTGCTTGTTCCATTTTTTTTCATTATAGGTGCTCTCGGACGAGCAACATTTTTCGCAAGAATAGATGATACAGATGCGACCAAATTTCTGATATTTTCTCCCGATTGCTTAATCAACCAAATAGTCAACTCATTTAAATTAAAATGCCTACCAATATTAGCTATTCGCTCTTGATTTTTAATTCGATCCAAAATTTTTATCTTTGTTTGAAGAGTTATAAATTTCCTTTTTAATGATGGTCCTTTCTTTTCATTCGGCATTGTTATGGCTAAAATTTTTTCAGTCAGTTTTGTGGACAGTAAAAAATCGCAAAAAATAACTTTCTTTCACTATGTTGTTAAAAAAACCCAATAGAAGTTTATACTGTATTTTGGACCATTTTTGCAATCCCCACTTATTGAAAGAGTATAAATGATCAAAAATTTAGTGATATATTTGAGTGTTTATGGTAACTGATGCACATCTGTCTAGAAACCGGTCTTCCCCTGAAACTTTCAAGGGAATAACACGCCAACGTCGACAAACAGCTGTTTTCAAAGACTTTTAGCTCTGTATACCGAACTGAGGCTCGTATCATGTGATCCGTTGTGATTTTTCTGTTATGTGAAGATAATTCGTTTCTAATTACCGTAAACCGCATTGTAAAAGTACTGTGTTGTAAGAAAATTTCCACATTTTTCCAGCTGCGTCGGAGTGAAAATGCGTTGTAAAGGTATCACATTGTAGGAGGCCTACCTGTATTTTTTAAAAAATTTGTTAGGCTTAACATCGATGAAAATTCAACGCAAAGTTGGTTAATAGTGATATACTAACATACTAATTACCTGGGATATACTAATATACTATACTAATAATGTATTTTTTTCATTTTTTTTTGGTTATCCGATTTTTTCAGTTATCTGACCAACCTGAGTTCCCAATTGAGTCGGATAATCGATGCTCTACTGTACTTTCTTACTATGTTTATTTATATGTAATAATAAAAATACATATATACACAATCTTGCCTTTTTATTAGTCATGTTTTTTCCGTTTGTGAGGGTTAAAGAATCTGACTAATGTCAATTGTCTCTTTTTCAGGATTTTTCAGAAGTAATTAATAGCATTGTAATTGTAGAGATCCCCAAGCCTATTAAACAAAACCTGGTTTGGATGCCATTCTAAGACCATTGTTCTGACATCCTCCCACTTCTTCAAAAGATCTTTAATAGCAGATATCGGCATTAATACTCTTTTGCAGAAGAAAATATATCTCGCCAAGTTTTTTGGTGTTCTTCATTCAAGAGTTCTTGGCATTCTTCTGTCGTCAGATCCGTTTCAGGCTCCATTATGAGCTCTTCAATGTTCTTTATTTCTCAGATGTGATTTTTGTTACTTCTTTAGCTGCTTGAGACTTCTTGATTATACTGTATCATTCTTAGATAAGATTGAACTGTGGCCTACTGTAGACCTGTTCAAGTCATACTGCCCAGCAACATCAGACATCTTCTGCCCACTCTCTACCTTTGCTATTATACTCTCACCTTTCGAAAATAAAAACCGACACAAAACTTAATGAGTGTCCGCCCGACAGTCTCGCAAATACTATAAAAGAATTGTTTCTGTCAGAAAAATAAAAAGATGGAATTACAAGGGAGAGTTTCAAAGCTTGGAGGAATACTATCTGATCAGTATATACCAGGTTGAGCATCAATGTCTGTGTCTCCCGCACTCCGAAAAGTTTTGAAATGTTGCCTGAAGACAAAGAAAGACCAATCGGTATTCATTATTTTGCATCACTTCTTGTGTTTGTTCTGTGAGGTGTTCATTGTCCGAACATAAAAATCTTCATGAAAGTGTTCGTTATCCGATTTGTTCGTTAACCGACCACCCACTGTATTGACCTGTTGTCTGTGAAATACTAGGGTTAACTTTTACATGGGGTCTATGGAAAATTCCAGATTTTTGGCCAAAAGTAAGGGGTTGACTATTACACGAGTATATATGGCAAATTATAAATGTAAAAAACATCTCATATACAGATATTGAATCTGGAAAAAACTTCCATGTGTGATGCCTTAACTAATCACACTATACCATAACTTCTTGAATCACTCTTCTGCATTGGTATTAATAATTGTAGAAAAGCTTTTGTCGTAATTTTATTGAGAATGTCTGCAAGACCCACTGGTCCTGCAACTTTGGTAGTATTTAAGTGTAAGTAAATACAACACATCCACAAAATGTCATTGAAATTGGTAATTACAAACTGCCAGTTTCCCTTGTTAGTGTGCACTCTGGTGACATCAGAAGGATCTGCACATAATCTGTCATTTCTCCTGTAAGACTTTTGCTCTTGGTCAAAGTTTTTCTCATTGGTTTACAATATTAGAAAGTTGACAATTTCTAAATCAGAGTTCTGCACATGTGGCAACAATGACTGTGTGTCTTTTCATTTCTGTGTAAACAACATTTTATTTTCCATGGGGGGTTTGAACAAATAGAGACATTTTAATTGGTTTAAATAGTGTAATATGCTGAAAATTAGCTGTCCTCAAATACCCTCACACCCTGTATATATCAGCAACACACTTAACATGTGAACAAACATTTTCTTTTATCACCTTCAGTGACCCTTATCAGTCTACAGCAGGTTGCCAAAGTGGTCTATATTGACCCTCAGGGGTCAATATAACATTATTGGAGGGGTCGATGAAAAGACTAAAACTTAGAAATTTTGAACCGAATATTGCTAATCTTGCTAAGGATTATCAACCTTATCTGTCTCATTGATTGTCAATTACAAAAATTATTATTAACATATGTACAATAAATGTAAAAAATGTAAAATTAAAAGATATATATTAAAATAGTAAGAGCTTTTCGTTTTTGCTTGTAACACAAACTTTTTGGTGGGGGTCAATGTGATGTTTCGAAAAGTTGTAGGGGGTCAATGATCAAAAAAGTTTGGTGATCCCTGGTCTACAGTGTCTACGGTTTGAATGATATTAAGTATCTTATTGCATGGTCTTACAGTTGTCTAATGAAATAACTAATGTAGGATTTATTAAATATAACTATGAGTTCATTCTTTTGTTACCTTAATAATACATATAATCTTAAAATTTTTTTCACTATAGTGTTAAGATTAATGCATATTGCTATGCAAAGATTAATAATCTGATTAACATTTATTCATTCAATTTCTTTTATAAAATAATAGGCTGGTGGATCTAGTGGACTTCTAATGGATTTAGCAGCAAATGAAAAATCAGTTCATGCAGATTTTTTTAATGGTAAGTACAAGTAAAATATAGATTGAGCTTCACAATCTGTAAGTTTGTTAGTGTCAATCTATATTGTTAAAAATCTATAAATTTGAGTTTATAGTTATAACAAAAATATAGAACTTTGGAACTAATTGAAGCATACTGTTATAATTCTTTGTCACATGTGTTTATGTACAGATACAAGTATAGAGCTTCAATGAATTTGAATGCCCGTAGATCTTAGATCATTGTATAACTCTTAATAGTCACTATCAAAGTATAAATACACATTTATTTTATTTAAAACAACAAATGTGATCTTCATTTTATCTTGATATTCCTCTCAATGTTAAATTAATTTTTTATTCAAATGCATCTCCCTTGCCATTATACAATATTGAAACAGGATCTTGATGTTTTACTTTAAGAGATATTTAAGGTGGCAATACTGTAAGGTCTCTTTTTATGCAAATTATTTTTATGTGATTTTGAAGTTGTGCGGTTTGTATTTCATCCAAAAATTTCTTGACAAACATACATATAGGCTTGTTTAGGAAGCCCGCGTATAGTCTCGAAAAATCGTGGAACGCTCAAAGCTCACTCCATTTGTTCCACTGACATATAACATTTATGAATGTAAAGAACAGCTAGACCTACCTTAATCGTTTTAGTTCCTAGCAATTTTTGATATAAATGTAATTAAACATAAAAAATACTTAAAACTGAAAAAAAAAACGAAAGAAATGTGTTAATTTTGAAGAAAAAGCTTCAAAGTTTAACTTCCTTCGCCCTTCTGTGAAATTTAACACCGATGAGTCATTGTTTACACATCTGGATGACCTTGAACACAGCTGGAGTTGGATTTCCCGGGGCATTCTCAGACGTCGCGGGAGGACAAGGGTTTAAAGTAGGGTGAACACTAGCTGGCCGTATATTTTTAAAAATTGGAGACAAAAAACATTCCAAAAATTGAAAAAAAAATTTTCAAATTAATTAACTCTTCACATCCAGATGTCAGTGATTTGTTTTTAGAGTGAGCTTTTGCAATTCGGGGATTCCCCTTGTACTACTTTTCAATAAAATAAACTGAATTAAGTTTGAATACAAGTTTATTTTAAGCTTTTATATGAATTTCTTTCAGACATTCGAAGTAATTTATTA
>NW_019385080.1:251876-270474 GCF_000671375.1 Centruroides sculpturatus
ATATTAATGTACATTGGGACAAAGCATCCATAATTAGGACAGCCACCAACAAACAAGTACTTAAACATATTGAAAAACTTGAAATTTACAAGGCCCATATTAACAAAGGATGCATCAACCATAGAGACGCAGAAAGTCTATCTTTCGCATGGAAATCTTTTTACCATGACGATTAATTTTCTTAATACTTTATTTAATTTAATTCTTTACCACGATTAATTTTCTTAATATTTTATTGTAATTTAATTTTGTTTTTATGTTTTATTTTATTTTTATTTTGTTGTAATTAATTTTCAATTTTTAAACCATTGTATTGCTTGCGTTCTATTTTACGTTCGTTTTTGTTTTAAAGTGGCATAACTGAAGAAGACTATTAAATATAGTCGAAAACATTTTTATTTTATTAAATACTTCGTTGCTGGAAATACTAAGGTGTTTGATTATTTTAAGTATTTATATTCCAGTAAGTTATTTTTAGTCCAATATATCTGTTTTAACAATGAATTTATTGGTCTGAATCATTTTAAATGGAAATTTTGAGTTATTAAGATCCAGTAGGTTCTGTTACATTTAAATTAATATTTAAAAATCAATTACTCAATTAGATGTGTTAAATTATGCTGTTATGTCCAGTTATTGATGCCAGAGAAACATTGTGCAATTTTGCATAAAATAAAACAACTTAAAACAAAACCTTACAATTAGTATTATATGCAGCATGTGTAATGCTGAGCTAATAGATACATCATAGTGTCAGTATTTCTTCATTTTACACATATGTAAAAAACAAAGTTGAAATATTCTAAACATTTTTGGAAGCAGAATATGAATTTTAACTTTTAAATATCAAATTTTACATGATTATATTCTACAAAGAATATGGCATTTCATTAATTAATTAGCTATATTTATTATTATACATTACATATTTATTTCCATTTAAAACAATATGTATTGAATGTATTCCAAAGAGTTGTTATGAAAGTTATTTTGTTTTTGATTTTAAGATCAAATCAATAAAAATTTTGTGTTTGAATTTGTATATAATTAATAACAAACTAAAAGAATTTATTGACTTTTTAATATTTTATTAGAAATCAGTAGCATACTAGTGAAACATCTTTTTTACTGATTTATTATTTTTTTAATAGGAAACATAGGCAATATATAGGAAATCTTACATGATATTATTATTTAAAATATCATGTAGCATTTTGTTTTAATTTAATCCATCTGGATTTATAGAAATGAAATTAATTATTTCTAGAAAAAGTCAATATTTCTAGCAGTGTTTAAAATGTGATTTCAGTTTTAAATGTATAAATGATGATTGTTAAAGTTAGTTCATTTTTTTTTAATTTATGTTGATTTTCTGCATGATTTTTAAATTGATTATTTTATAGTTATTTGATACATGATCTTTTGATTCAAAATTTTGTTTTGCTACCAAAATATAAATTTCATTTATTGAAATTAAAATTATACTCATTTTAAAGATTGAATCATAAAGAATTAAGTTTTATTAGGATAAGAATAATTATTTACATTCTAAAGAATTAAAAAAATAATCATTAAAAGCAATAACCTTTACATATTTATAATAATAAATATGGAAATTATTGTAATTATTAATTAATATTTTTACCCCTATAATTCAAGATATAGAATAAAATATTTCATGTATGAACTTGCAAATACATATTTTGTAGTTTTTTACTATTGTAGTTGAAAAATATAATTAATATTGCAATAAATGAATTTTATAATTTATTGTAAAAATTAAAAGATTTTTTAAAAGCAGCTACAAAATTTTCCAGCATATCTAAAAAAGTGTTTATACACAAAAGAAATTTCAAAGAAAAATACTAATGTTTATTACTATTAATTATACAATAATTACTATAGCTAAATAATAATTAAAATGATTTTAAAATTGCTTAAAATTTAACTATAAATTTTTTGTATATATTTTTAATTATATTCTAATTTAATGTTTTTAGATTTTGATGATTTATTTGATGATGAAGATCTACAATAATTTCATAAGCGAAGGTAATAAAATTTATATTTCTGTAAGTTTGCTTTTGTTAATTCAATGTATTATGTAGAAGAATTTTCTGAATGAAATAAGGCTAAGCTTAATCAAATAATACCTAATGATAATTATGACCTTAAAATAACTCCACTGAAGATATTTCCTAGAAGAAAAAAATTTAGTTTCATGACATTTATTCAAACTTAAACTATAAACTTTTTATAAAAGATAGTCTAATGCAGGGATGTCCAGCCTGCGGCCACATTGCAGCCCACTTAATATTTTTATACGGTCCATTGAACCCTAAAATTTTTAGGTGCGTTTTCATTTATTTTGATAAAGAATGTTGTAAAAATAATTCTCATTTCACTGGATACATTTTGATGTTGTAATGATGTAATTGATGTTAGAAAACTGTACTATTCCACATGCAAAACATACTATTGTGAACAATTCTTTTCATGCATGAAAAGATCAAAACTGGTGAAAGAAATAGGTTGAGTAATTCCCATTTAACCAACATTCCTAAAATTATGATTAGTACCATAAATGCAGATATTGACAATATTATAATTTGTTTACTGTCAATAATACAGTATTTTATGTAATTATATATTTGTTATTAAAATTTGATATTCACAATTTGAACTTTTTAAAAATATATATATAAAGTACCTTTGCAGTCCACTGAATAAATGTAAATTTCTAATTTGACCCATTAGAAAAAAAGGTTGGACAACCCTGGTCTAATGGATATGTATAATTTCTTTAGGACTGTGAATTGTTGACGAAATTACAGTTAAACATTATCATTTTAAACTTTAGTGTGTATTTTTTTTTTTTTTTATGGCTGAAAACAATTCCAAGAGCATCTGCCAAAAATAAACTCATGTTTGAAATAAGATTGAACTAATAACCTGATAAATTACAACAATGCCTTAACACCATAAAAATCAACAAAATGATTTAGGATTTTTCAAGCCCAGATTTTTATATAATTAATTTTTTTGTAAGACTAATACCAAACTAATGCCATTAAAAATAATTATTTAATACTAAATTTCATAAACTGTGTTTTGAATAAATTAGAACAGTTCTCACTGCAAGAACTATTATTATTTATTCAAAGTACCATTTAAATAAATTTTTAATACATTTTGCAAATATAATAAAAATTTTAATTTATATTCTTTAATATAATGATTGAATTAGAAGAGATTTAAAATTTTTCAAACTTGTTATATTTCAAATGAAAATTATAAAATAAACTAATTTGATGTACTATAGAACAGAAAAAATATTTGCTATTTGTTACTAATTATTTGATAAACTAGTTTATAATATGAACATAAATAAATATTAGCTAAACTTTCAATGTAAACACATTTTTACATTTTTTCATTGTTGATAAAGTAAACACTTCTTAATTCAAACATTACTAAAATGACATGAAATGAAATTGTTAGATGAAGAGAATCATTTAGTAAATATATTTTTTTAAAAAATAGAAAAACTGATTAGTGAATAAATCTTTAGGAGAATTTTGATTTTTTATATTATAGTAAAAGTATTTCAAAGCAATAAACATAATTAAAATAAAAATATAATAAAAATAAAGTAAAATTATTTTTCAAAAATATTCTAAAGCAAAAGAAGACAGTTTCAATTGATTATTGATGAGACAAATATAAAAATATATGTATGTATCTGATTGGGTTGAATATAACTGTAATAGGATTTAGAATTGAATGTGATGTTTAAAACACATTTATGCTTTGTAAAATAAAGTTGTAACCAATAATTGAATCAATGATACATGGTTTTCTGAAAAGTTATACAATTTCCTTCATACAGTATTTGAAAATAAATACATAAACATTGATGGGATTTTGTATATTATTTTAGTTCTCTGTCATTTGATCTATAGTATTACATTCCTATTCTAAAGCTTTCATAAACATTATACAATGTTTTTATTCACCAAGTAACAAAATTGAAACCATTTTACAAAACTTCTATTTACTAAACACACTTCTAAATACTGATATTTACTTCATTATTTGGAATTGTGTTATCAATATTTAAATATATTCATACGTATATATTTGGATTAAATTTTACATCTAAAATGTATTGATGAAGCTGTCTTTCATATTTATTAAAGTAATGAGATAAAAATCTCTTAGTTTAGAACTGACTGTTATGTTGGCATGGATGAAAAATGTTTTTAGAAATGTGTATTTGTAGAAATGTCTTTTTATTATAAGAATTTTAAAANCCTACTTTTTCAAGGCAAGTAAAGTCTTTTTTTATGCGAATTTTTTATATGCGCTTTTCTGTAGAACATATCCACCGCATAAAACGAGACCTTACAGTACTCAGAAGTATATACAAAGTGAGGCAATAGTTATTGCCTTGTGTTGTATATATGCCTAACAAAAAAATACTACATAGACTTGTATAGATTATTCAAAATTTAAATGTTTTTGTTATTTAAAGTTTAAATATTAGTAAATACAATGTACTGTACATGGTAAATAAATTGAAAATGAAAACATTATTTTATAGTTATGACGAACTTTAAAGCAACTTTTATTTTCTGGCTATTATATAAAACAGAGGGAAAGTATGGCAATCAGTCAAAAAATGACCTTTCAAAATTTTTAGTTTTGGACTTGGGACCTTGAAACTGAAATGTAAAAAAATTCGGGGATTTTTTCTGTATGTATGGATGTTAGTGTGTGTGTGATGGAGGTATGATTTTGTTCATCCTCTTCAAAGCTTAATAACTAATGTGCTTTTCATCAAAAATTTCTGAAATTTTGCAGGGAGGTTTCTGCATTAGGGGAATTGATGCTATTAAATTTTGATGGTTAAAGGTCAAGTGGGTGGGAATATAAAGGGGGAGGTGTCGTATCTCAAGTAGGATCTGACTTAATGATGATTTTACTTGTTATTAGCATTTAAAATTTTTTATAAAACCCATCCCTATTCTCAAAATTAAATTTATTGCAATTTTATAATAATTAAAAACATAAAAAGTTTTCTTTAATAAAATATCAACAGATGGCACCACCAAAATTTTAAATGTTACTGGATTTTTTATTAATGTTTTGAGATTTCTAAAATATAATAAGTTCATCTTTAACTTTTATTACTGGGTAGCTTCATCTTTTGGCATTGATGCAATTAACTTTTTGTTTGCTGTTCATTAACAAAAAGTTCACTATGATATATCAGATATGAGTTATTCTCTATTTTAATTCATTTTGTGCAATAGGACCAATGTATTCAATTTTTTTTTTTTAGTAGGAAGGAAAACTCACTGAGTACGGCGTTATTAATAGCTTTTTTGTACTGCTAGCACTTTCACTGAATCTATGATTGTCATCTTTAGGCGAACAAAAGTTTAAAATCGAACATCCCTGTTAAGGGATTCTCCAACGGTATAGCGGTTCTATTAATAATGCCACACTCAGTGAGTTTTCCTTCCTACTATTCAACATTTGGTGTGAGGATCAAGCTGTATTGATTTTTTTTGGCCAACATTATTTAATGTCAAATTTTCAATGGTGTGAGCTTCTATGCCAATCCAGTATCTTTACAAAGTGTGTAGTGAATAATTGTTTTAATTAAATAAAAATTGTATGATTTTGAATATTTTACATAACCGTTTTATAATTTATTATGAGAAGAATACAGGCTTTTTGAAAGAGATGAAAAAAGTAAATAGTTGGTGACAAACATTTCTCTAGAATAATTTCTTTCATTTTACAGAAACATTTTGCATTCTGCATTCTATTCCCATTTACAAAATAAGTGTTTTCATCTCTTTTTGAACAGAAACATCATCATACTGTTAGAAAAACAACAGATTTAATTGTATAGTTTATACACCTTGTTTATATTCTTTCTCTTTTCAAACTCTGAAGTTCATCATTATAAATTTTGAAACTGATTCATTACAAAATATTAGTCTAATGTTCTATGGACTACATTTGATGATTTTTTATTTTAACTATTGCAATCTCTTCACTTAGCAATAATGTTGTCAGTAATGACTTATTTTTGAAGTTTTAGATTGTTTACCTATTTTTATTTATACTTTTGTTTAACTGTGGTGGTGATGCAAATTTATTTTAAGAAATAGATTTTCATCATCATCACAGTTTAAATTAATGTTTAGTAACATTAATGCAATTAGTAATATCAATGCACAGTTTTTTTTGCTTAAAATTTTTGCAGTGTTTTTAGTCTGTTAGGTTTTTGAAAGAGAGGGGAAAAATGGAAATAGTGTTGTTGTTCTGTTTTATCAAATTTCTTGAAACAGTGGAATGATAACATTACACTTTTGTGGTTGATATTTTTTAAAGAAAATTATTTTCTCTTGAAATTTTAATTATTATATATTTTTTTTAAAGTGGAAAACTCATGAATCTATATAAATAAAACTGTAATGATCAGTCTGTATGTCAGTTTGGATGTTTATTGTTGCATCATGGGAAAATGCCTGAATATATTTTAACCAAATATCACATTTTGAATCTGTCAATTTAGGAGAAGGTTTACACACATATATAATCTCAAAATCTACATTATATAAATTAAACTGTAATGGATTTTTGTCTGTCATGTATGAATCATCAGCTGTTTGTCAAATGATTATCTATAAAAAATTGTAATATTGAAGTACAGTAAGATCCCGCTTAACGCTGTCTCGATATAACGTGGTCTGCTTGAAGCCTTAAAAAAAAACTCAAAATTTACGCCGATTTAAATTATCGCAGCATTTCATTGATTCGTATATAATACGATTATTTGCGAACACAAACCAATCAGCAAAAAGTGGCAAAAAGGTGTACTTTCTTTAAATGTATGTTTATTTTGGAATTTTGGAAAAAAATATAATGTCATGGATACTATAGGCAATATCGACTTCGTTTTGCAAGAATTAACTGATAAATCCACGAACGAAGTGTGGAAGAAGTTATGGCTGAAGGTATCCAAGAATTCTCAACGAGAAGAGCCTATTGCTGTATCGTTAGGGTTGACCAAACTCAACCTACTGTAATCGATATAGCAGGACTAGGAGATGTAGACGAACAGGATGTTGAGGAGTTACTGCAGGTTTCTGTCGAGTCTTATCAACAACGACCTTCAAGAACTGGTAGAACAAGGAATTCATGTGGAACTGGAAAATAGAGATTCTGAAAACTAAGAACCCAAAAAATTTTTCTATGGATTTCCTTAGTAAAAGTTTGGTAAGATATCCAAAATCGTTGATCAAATTGTAGCGAATGATTCAGATTTTGAAAGGAGTTCAAAAGCGAAACGAGGAGTTTTGGATGCGATCTTCTGCAACCAACATTTGCTTCAGGAAAGAAAAAAGTGACAAATGAAACTTCACGGCTTTATTATAAAAAAAACAAGAATTTCGGAAAAATCAGGACCTTCGTCACATAAAATGAACTATTAATATAAAAAAACACCCTATATAATAATATATTAATTAGTTCATTTTTTCTAAACTGATGGTACTCAGAGACATCTGTAGAACAATCTAACAGCTGGACTATTGCCAAATTTGAGAGAGTGACTAAAAATGACATGGGAAAGAGATTCTGTAAAGAAAAAAGTAGTACCTAAATTTTTCAGTAGGGGTGGATTTGGCGCTGTTGTAGCAAAACAGTAAGAATTTACATAAAACCCAGTTGCAATTAACAAACACACGAATGAATAATCAGACAGAGGTTTCAGTGCAATAATGAAAGTTTAATTAATCAGCAAATAACTTTCTCCCTCTTTCAATGTGACCACCATCCTGCTGGACAATATATTGCATCCTGAACACCATGTTCTCTACGGTGGAATGTAACATGTCTGCAGGAATGTTCATCACAGTTTGAGAAATGTTGTCCTTCAAGGTCATCAAGTTGGGGACACCACCAAGATAGACCTTGGACTTTAATAACCCCACAGGAAAAAGTCACACAGGGTTAGATCTGGGGGTTAGAAGTTTCAATGAGTGCAATCGCAACAACACTAACTGTCTGTGCAGACACTGGTTTTTGCTCTCTATCAGGATGAACTGCTAAGGATTCTGTCTCTTCAAATTTCTTTATCAAGTCTTTCAATGCATTAATTGAAAGACTTGGTAAAGAAATCTGCGCAGGTTCTTATGGGTTCTAAACTCACGAAGAGTGCCTGGTGCGCTCGATTAGTTAATTAAGATAATAAAATATCACAAGCAACGCACGCTGAGGTAACGAAAGATGCATACAGTAATACCTTGACTTACGCGAACCCGGAGTTACGCGATTTTTCAAATCTCGTCGATTCGTCTTTTGTTTGAGCGCCATACAACTTTTGATTACTCACTCCCCCCACACTATTGTTCAGCTTACATGTTCGGATGTGTAGCGCGGAATCGACACATAGCTACAATTTATTTTGTGTTATTTATTTCTGTGTTTGTTATATCTACAGAGACTTGAGAGACTCTAAGTGATGATTTCTTGTAACCGTGAATGAATCAAAAGATGAGATAAGATTAACGAGAACATTTATTAGCTTACGTACATCCGACTTGGATTTTACACAATTGCAAAATTATACCCCGACTTATGTGGTTATCATTCGGTCCCACCTATCGCATAAGTTTGGGGTATTACTGTATTGAACTCTGCTGAAGTCTGGAATGCGCTTCTGACTTTTGTCTTTGTCAAAAGTAAACGAGATCCTTTAAGTGACTGCCATTTTAATTCAGATCTCGTTTACGTTGGTACCACTATGAGACTTTTAAAACAGAGGCTTAAAGAACTTAAGTATTCTATTACTAAAAACGTGGACAGCACCGTCCTTGCAGTCTTCACTAAACATCAAGATATTAATGTACATTGGGACAAAGCATTCATAATTAGGACAGCCACCAACAAACAAGTACTTAAACATATTGAAAAACGTGAAATTTACAAGGCCCCCATATTAACAAAGGATGCGTCAACCATAGAGACGCAGAAAGTCTATCTTTTGAATGGAAATCTTTTTACCATGACGATTAATTTTCTTAATACTTTATTTAATTTAATTCTTTACCACGATTAATTTTCTTAATATTTTATTGTAATTTAATTTTGTTTTTATGTTTTATTTTATTTTTATTTTGTTGTAATTAATTTTCAATTTTTAAACCATTGTATTGCTTGCATTCTATTTTACATTCATTTTTGTTTTAAAGTGGCTTAACTGAAGAAGACTATTATAGTCAAAAACGTTTTTATTTTATTAAATACTTCGTTGCTGGAAATACTAAGGTGTTTGATTATTTTAAATACTTAGTGATTAAATATTACACACTAATATAAGCAAAGTTAATTTAAATGAAATCAAAATATGTTAATATATTTAATATGAAATTAATATGTTATATGTTAATATGAAATTAATATGTTAATATATTTAACAAAATTTGCAGCCTGGCACTGTGACAATGTCACAATAAATAATTGCTCATATCTTTTTAAATTTTTATGCATATAATTGGTGATGTAAAGAATTACCTCTTTCTTTGGCAGCATCTAGCAGAATTTTTAAGCATTCTATCTTCCCATGTTGTGCAGCTGTAAATATTGGTGTCATTTCACATTCATCTCGAATACTAATTTTTGCACCTGCCGTCAACAGAGAAATGACAATGTCGGCTCTACCAAGCATGGCTGCTTCATGCAAGGAACCCCAACCGCTACAGTCGACTTTATTTGGATCAGCTTTACCATTATTTAAAAGTTCTAATACTACTGGAGCAAATCCAGAACGAGTAGCTATAAAATAATTTTACAGAATTACAAAAAATATGAGAATTTAATTAATACACTAAATAAAAGATACCTGCTAACAGAGGTGTTTCTTCTTCATTATCTGCTATATTAGGATCAGCTTTATATTTCAATAACAATTTTACGGCTTCTAAAGGTTTTTTGTTGGTTCTACATCTTCGTTTACAAGCCAGCAATAATGCTGTTTCTCCTTCATGAGTTTGCCAATTAACATCTGTATCTTCTGTAAATTGAAGAAAGAATTTCTGTAGTTTAATTTTGTTTTAAATGTTTTAAATATAACTTTATATACATATACATATTTTAAAATAAAATATCATGTAAATAACAGAATAAACATGATTTCACAAAAAAGATATATTTAGAAACATTTGAAAGTCAAAAGAAGCACCATATTTGTTGAGATTACACTCTATAAAGCTGCTGAATATAGAAAAAAGAAAGAAATGCAGGAAGAAAAAAAATAAAGTTATTTAAAAAATATAAAATTAGAAAATAAAAATATATTTTTATTGTAATGAAGGATCCACTGTCCACACATTGGTATACCACAAACCTTGTGCAGCCTCTGCATACACATGTATGCAGAGGCTGCACACAGGAATGTATGCAGAGGCTGCACACACAGGGATACCATTCCCATACAAGACAGCAGCATTTAATATTTTAATTAGGAGGGAATTTTCCCATTCGTCCATCTCACAAGCTCTAGCCACTGAATTAATGTACATTAATTCATAGCAACCTAATCTGACCCATTGTTTGATTGAGCGATATCACCGATCACGACACGCATCCACCGCTCAAGCAATAGCCGATGACAAACCAGATGGTGAAACACATGTCCCAGTCACACTTAACTTGTACATTTGATCGTTGTACACAGAAATCGCCAACAAATACCAAATGCGGATCACATACAGATGTCTGACAATCTTCAACATCCTCTACAACAGGAAAGACTCTCCTGACCATAACAGACTTCCTGATAATAACAGACATAACAGAATCAACATAAATAAGGTCCCAGTCACATCTGTTGTCCCTATCCCTCCTAGGGACAACAGAAGGTAGCTACCAAAGTGAAGGACGGTCAAGCACTTCCTACCACTGTAGACACTTTAGTTCAAATTTCTGGCTATAGGTTCTTATATTAAAACGTTCAAAATTTCATCCTTTACAATCCCCCAAATTTTTAAAACGTCATTCTGATACACCCTGTATACAATGTCTGATCAAAAAGTATCTGACCTGAGGCCAGTAAAAAACACCTATGTATCTATTAGGCTCAAACACTAGTTCCCTTCAAAATAGGCTTCCTTCTGAGTTTGTACACTTCTATCAGCAATGCTTCCACTGTTGGAAGCATGTTTCAAAGTCATTTATCGGGATCACTATCAGATGCTTTGTCATGTTAATCTTGATCTCCTCCATGTCTTGAAATCTCTCCTTTGAGTGGTATCTTCAGTTTGGGAAAGAGCCAAAAGTCAGCCAAAGCCATGTCTGGGGAATAAGGAGGCTGTTGAACTTGTGCAATACTTTGTTTTTCAAGGAATGTCTGGTTGAGATGTGATACATGGACCGGACCATTGTTGTGATGAATGAACCAGTCACCAGACTGCCACAGCTGTGGTCTCTTGCACCTAACAGCATCTCATAGGTGACATAAAACAGTCAGGAAGTATTCATTTGTCACAGTTTGTTCATGACAGGCATACTCATGCTGAACTATATCCTGGTGGTTGAAAAAAACAGTCAATATATTGCAGGGTAGGATGGACTCTCCAAATTCACATAAATGCAGTAGGGTCCAAGGTCAAATGACAACATAGTCTCCTCCCCAGTTTGTAAATACTTGCAAAGAAAAGAAAATAAGGTTGGATACTTTTCAATCAGACCTTGTACATACAATACATCTTATGTGTATATTTGTATATAAACAAGTACAGATTTAGAATAGAAACATAAGGTCACGTATACAATCATTTTTCAGAGAATATATATCAATTGTTTAATATACTTATAAATGCTTTTAAATAACCTAACTTTATGCATTTTTTTTAATTATTTGCATTATGATATCCCTCCTATCATTTCAGTTATTTTAGTTAGTTTGTTAATTTTGTGTACTTTTTAGTGGCTTTAAAGTAACTCTCTTAAGTGTTAAACAATTCCCATTAAAGTTTGACAAACAAGCATCCCATGCCTGGAGCAGGATTTGAGCATGCAATCTGGTGAACTAGAAACAATACCTTAACACATATGTCTGCCAAATTGGCAGATGTGTGACTATCATTATTTCATATTTTAATCTATGTCTGATTATGAATATTCTAAATAGTGGAATTAATAAAACAGAAAATCACAAAAAAGTTTAATCAAGAAATTATCATCAATTTCACACATTAAAATATAAATTAAGAATACTATTTCTCAATTTAGACCATTTCATATAATTCCTAATAAAGATTTAAGAAAAGTTATAATAATAATAATAATAAAGATTTATTTGTGCCAAGCATATCAATGAATAATAAACAATAATACTTGATAAAATAATAGAAAAATAAATACGAAAATCTTAGTATATTTGAAAATTTGCATAATGACACTAAAGACAATACTAATTTTGAGGTTGATACTAATTTTACTTACTATTAAGTTCATTCAGTTCAAATTTTAAGAATCATTTATATAAAATATTAAAAACTACTTTACTTTAAGATATTTTCATTTCTCATAAAAATATCTTAAAGTAAAGCAGTTTTTAATATTTTCTTTAGTATCATTATGCAAAGTTTACAAAATGTTTAAGATATTTTCATAAAAAATGAAAATAAAGCAGCTTTCAATATCATTTACAATTGCTATATACTTAATATACATGCAAATATGTTTCTATATAGTTGCTGAATTATTTAAATAATTCATTTATTTCTACATTCAGTAATTAATATAATTACTAATTTATATAAATACTATGCTTTAATAATTCTTCTAAACATCGCAAATCTTTAGGTTCAGCAGCTGCTTCATGTAATGGTCGCCATCCTCTATTATCTGGTGCATCAACTGGATTTCCTGCTTCAACTAATTTACGAAATTCAGTTATATTTCCAATTCTTGCAGCCAAACCTATATATGAACATGTATCATCCCATGCTTCAGTGAAATCCATTTTCCTTGCTGTAAATAAAGGATATAAGAAATATGTAAATTTTTACTTTTAAATGTGAATTNACTGACTGTTATGTTGGCATGGATGAAAAATGTTTTTAGAAATGTGTATTTGTAGAAATGTCTTTTTATTATAAGAATTTTAAAAATGTTTTGTTTGCTTTAAATCAATTATTAGACAAATTTTAAGATACTGCTGCTTAAAGGTTGTCTTTTGGTGATTTATTTAGTGAAATAGTTATTTCTCTAAGTCAGTGATTCTCAACCACTGTGCCACAGTACTTTAATGTGTCACAAGATTTTTGAAGTGTCACCACTGCAAATACCCATACATGAGTGATGTCAGACAAGTAGTTCAATCAGTTCTATCTTCTTAAAGTGCATTTGGAAATTGTAAGCAGTGTTACCAGTAGCTGCCAGTAGTTACCAATGCATTTAGAAAATGTGACCTAAATAACCAACCGCATTTAAAAATCACTGTTATGACATCACCGGTTGTCCTGCAGTACTTACCAAAGGGCTGCCAAATTTTTAAATTATTAAAAGTGTACCATGACGAAAAAAAGGTTGAGAATCACTGTTCTAAGCTAATAACATACTGTTTCAATTTTAGAAAAAAAATTGCCAAATCTATAATGAAAAATTAAAATAGCCACATAGTAATGCAGGGTCTTCCAAAAAGAATGCTACCATTTTAAATGACTATAATTATGTTAATTATTATCCAAGAAGTATATGATGTACATCAATTGATAGAGTAACTGTCTGTGTTACATTCGGATGTCTTGTTGTCTACTATCTCTGGGAAGCACCGTAAAAGATGATGACAACTCCACAATAGAGAAGACATTTTGTGTTATGCAGTCTGCAAAGTCAGAATTATTCATCATTGTACAACATGCAGTAGCTGTAGAATTGTGACTGTTGTAGGAAGTGTGACAACAGATAGGCAGCAGCAAATGTAGGAAAAATTTGAATATTGGTTGGATGGGTGCTGTGTGACACAAGGTGCATGTATTGAGAAGTTGTAATGGTAAAATTTGAACAGTTTTCCAATATTTTAATATACTTTAATTATTATCTGAGAACATTGTAATGTAATTACAATAATTTAAAATGGTAAAAATTATTGAATTCTTTCAAAACTAAAATCTAATACTTGAAATTATAACAAACTTCTGTTTTTAATTGCAAGACAAAATAATTAAGAGAATTTAAAATGCAAAATCTAATCTCATTGTATGCAATGTATATTCAAATTATCAGAGCCATTACAGTATATTCACAAATACAATAACAAAATTTCTGACATTACTCTATTTCTCCAATTTCAATGTATTAATAAAATTATTATTAATCAATTATTCAATTTTTAGGTAACGAAAGATATGAAGTTTCGTCTTAAGATAAAAGGAGTGTCATCAGAATATGAAATGGAGTTAATGTATAAACTTTTATTGTTAGAAAATGAAGAAATTTATGTAAATTATTTCATGTATTAAATATGTTTTCTTAAATTAAAATTATGGTAATTAAATAGTCTTTCAAACTTTTAGTATACATTAATTTTGCAAAAACTTAAAAATAAGTTAAAATGCTTTTTTTATATATATATTTTTTTTTTCCAGTAATGATAGGGTTCTCGTCTTGGGAAAATCGGGGAATTTTAACTAATGATGGTGTTGTTTTATATAATTGCATAATGTTTTGTTTTTCATGTTAGTATATGACAATGCGGGCGATCTACTGAGAGGATGCCTACGGGTGGACTTTCTAAGAGAAACTAATCTTATTTAGGTGTTACAAACGTGAAGAAACCCAGAAAACTCCACGTTGCCAGCCCGTAGGCGAGGCGCAAACCCATGACCAGTGTTCAGTGGTTTTATCTACTGGACGACTGAAGGTAATGTCTCAACACTTAATTGAAGGTTTTTTTCCAAAAAACTTTAAACATATTAAAGTTAGATTAATCAGGTTTGAAATATTGTATAATATAATAGTTGTATTTCTGGTAACTCCAGTATTTCCTAAAAATGCCATATACAGTATATTTTAAACATGGTAATAATGTGCATTTTGTAACATTCTTTTGATTAATCATCAGATATCAGAAAAATTCAAAAATTGAAATTTTTGCCATCTTATCATCAAAGTAACATTACGTTTTATCGATATTTGTTTGGGAAGTGCACCTTTTGAAATGTTTTTCTGTAAAGGCTTGGTTTACGAACGTGAGAGGAAAGGGGAGATCAGACATGGGAGAGGAGAGGGTTGAACTTTAATCAGATAAAACGGATGTCCGCTAAATTTTATACAGTTTATGCATTTTATTGTTCATAAAGTGATAAAAGTTCAAGGGGAGTTGGGTTTTTTTTTTACTTCCGAAAGGGAGGTCATGCAAACTGGGACAATGGGGAAGAGGGAGTAAAATTTTCAAGAAACATGCGGACATAATTTATGGACAACCCAAAACTCCGTGTTCTCATTGGTCGAGAAAGACATAGACTAAATAAAGAGCAGCAGAAATAGCGATACACATGCTATAATTCCAGAGAATACAGTAGAGTTCCTCAAACTCATCTTAACCTGGACTGAGATGACGAGTTTTGCGTCATAGCGAGATGCCAGTCTAACCAGCGGAAGTTTCGTAAAGGTATCTGTGCAAATTCATATACGTATTAACTACAGTAGAGCGTCGATTATCCGAAAGAATTCCAGTAGGCAAATTTAAATTTTCGCCAGTACTGTGGCGCTGCAATCTTTGGCTGTCTTGGGCTACTCAAATATTGTACGTTTTTGATACTAAATTAACTTCTGAAGTATAATTTTTTGTTTTTATATTTTTCAATATATTGTTTGTACAAAATAAAAAAATAATTTTTAACGATACAATAGTCTTCGTTAGGCTTAACATCGACGNGTTGTAATTAATTTTCAATTTTTAAACCATTGTATTGCTTGCGTTCTATTTTACGTTCGTTTTTGTTTTAAAGTGGCATAACTGAAGAAGACTATTAAATATAGTCGAAAACATTTTTATTTTATTAAATACTTCGTTGCTGGAAATACTAAGGTGTTTGATTATTTTAAGTATTTATATTCCAGTAAGTTATTTTTAGTCCAATATATCTGTTTTAACAATGAATTTATTGGTCTGAATCATTTTAAATGGAAATTTTGAGTTATTAAGATCCAGTAGGTTCTGTTACATTTAAATTAATATTTAAAAATCAATTACTCAATTAGATGTGTTAAATTATGCTGTTATGTCCAGTTATTGATGCCAGAGAAACATTGTGCAATTTTGCATAAAATAAAACAACTTAAAACAAAACCTTACAATTAGTATTATATGCAGCATGTGTAATGCTGAGCTAATAGATACATCATAGTGTCAGTATTTCTTCATTTTACACATATGTAAAAAACAAAGTTGAAATATTCTAAACATTTTTGGAAGCAGAATATGAATTTTAACTTTTAAATATCAAATTTTACATGATTATATTCTACAAAGAATATGGCATTTCATTAATTAATTAGCTATATTTATTATTATACATTACATATTTATTTCCATTTAAAACAATATGTATTGAATGTATTCCAAAGAGTTGTTATGAAAGTTATTTTGTTTTTGATTTTAAGATCAAATCAATAAAAATTTTGTGTTTGAATTTGTATATAATTAATAACAAACTAAAAGAATTTATTGACTTTTTAATATTTTATTAGAAATCAGTAGCATACTAGTGAAACATCTTTTTTACTGATTTATTATTTTTTTAATAGGAAACATAGGCAATATATAGGAAATCTTACATGATATTATTATTTAAAATATCATGTAGCATTTTGTTTTAATTTAATCCATCTGGATTTATAGAAATGAAATTAATTATTTCTAGAAAAAGTCAATATTTCTAGCAGTGTTTAAAATGTGATTTCAGTTTTAAATGTATAAATGATGATTGTTAAAGTTAGTTCATTTTTTTTTAATTTATGTTGATTTTCTGCATGATTTTTAAATTGATTATTTTATAGTTATTTGATACATGATCTTTTGATTCAAAATTTTGTTTTGCTACCAAAATATAAATTTCATTTATTGAAATTAAAATTATACTCATTTTAAAGATTGAATCATAAAGAATTAAGTTTTATTAGGATAAGAATAATTATTTACATTCTAAAGAATTAAAAAAATAATCATTAAAAGCAATAACCTTTACATATTTATAATAATAAATATGGAAATTATTGTAATTATTAATTAATATTTTTACCCCTATAATTCAAGATATAGAATAAAATATTTCATGTATGAACTTGCAAATACATATTTTGTAGTTTTTTACTATTGTAGTTGAAAAATATAATTAATATTGCAATAAATGAATTTTATAATTTATTGTAAAAATTAAAAGATTTTTTAAAAGCAGCTACAAAATTTTCCAGCATATCTAAAAAAGTGTTTATACACAAAAGAAATTTCAAAGAAAAATACTAATGTTTATTACTATTAATTATACAATAATTACTATAGCTAAATAATAATTAAAATGATTTTAAAATTGCTTAAAATTTAACTATAAATTTTTTGTATATATTTTTAATTATATTCTAATTTAATGTTTTTAGATTTTGATGATTTATTTGATGATGAAGATCTACAATAATTTCATAAGCGAAGGTAATAAAATTTATATTTCTGTAAGTTTGCTTTTGTTAATTCAATGTATTATGTAGAAGAATTTTCTGAATGAAATAAGGCTAAGCTTAATCAAATAATACCTAATGATAATTATGACCTTAAAATAACTCCACTGAAGATATTTCCTAGAAGAAAAAAATTTAGTTTCATGACATTTATTCAAACTTAAACTATAAACTTTTTATAAAAGATAGTCTAATGCAGGGATGTCCAGCCTGCGGCCACATTGCAGCCCACTTAATATTTTTATACGGTCCATTGAACCCTAAAATTTTTAGGTGCGTTTTCATTTATTTTGATAAAGAATGTTGTAAAAATAATTCTCATTTCACTGGATACATTTTGATGTTGTAATGATGTAATTGATGTTAGAAAACTGTACTATTCCACATGCAAAACATACTATTGTGAACAATTCTTTTCATGCATGAAAAGATCAAAACTGGTGAAAGAAATAGGTTGAGTAATTCCCATTTAACCAACATTCCTAAAATTATGATTAGTACCATAAATGCAGATATTGACAATATTATAATTTGTTTACTGTCAATAATACAGTATTTTATGTAATTATATATTTGTTATTAAAATTTGATATTCACAATTTGAACTTTTTAAAAATATATATATAAAGTACCTTTGCAGTCCACTGAATAAATGTAAATTTCTAATTTGACCCATTAGAAAAAAAGGTTGGACAACCCTGGTCTAATGGATATGTATAATTTCTTTAGGACTGTGAATTGTTGACGAAATTACAGTTAAACATTATCATTTTAAACTTTAGTGTGTATTTTTTTTTTTTTTTTTTTTGGCTGAAAATTTTCGAATTATCGC
>NW_019385080.1:274080-324448 GCF_000671375.1 Centruroides sculpturatus
TCTCATTTGATCTATAGTATTACATTCCTATTCTAAAGCTTTCATAAACATTATACAATGTTTTTATTCACCAAGTAACAAAATTGAAACCATTTTACAAAACTTCTATTTACTAAACACACTTCTAAATACTGATATTTACTTCATTATTTGGAATTGTGTTATCAATATTTAAATATATTCATACGTATATATTTGGATTAAATTTTACATCTAAAATGTATTGATGAAGCTGTCTTTCATATTTATTAAAGTAATGAGATAAAAATCTCTTAGTTTAGAACTGACTGTTATGTTGGCATGGATGAAAAATGTTTTTAGAAATGTGTATTTGTAGAAATGTCTTTTTATTATAAGAATTTTAAAAATGTTTTGTTTGCTTTAAATCAATTATTAGACAAATTTTAAGATACTGCTGCTTAAAGGTTGTCTTTTGGTGATTTATTTAGTAAAATAGTTATTTCTCTAAGTCAGTGATTCTCAACCACTGTGCCACAGTACTTTAATGTGTCACAAGATTTTTGAAGTGTCACCACTGCAAATACCCATACATGAGTGATGTCAGACAAGTAGTTCAATCAGTTCTATCTTCTTAAAGTGCATTTGGAAATTGTAAGCAGTGTTACCAGTAGCTGCCAGTAGTTACCAATGCATTTAGAAAATGTGACCTAAATAACCAACCGCATTTAAAAATCACTGTTATGACATCACCGGTTGTCCTGCAGTACTTACCAAAGGGCTGCCAAATTTTTAAATTATTAAAAGTGTACCATGACGAAAAAAAGGTTGAGAATCACTGTTCTAAGCTAATAACATACTGTTTCAATTTTAGAAAAAAAATTGCCAAATCTATAATGAAAAATTAAAATAGCCACATAGTAATGCAGGGTCTTCCAAAAAGAATGCTACCATTTTAAATGACTATAATTATGTTAATTATTATCCAAGAAGTATATGATGTACATCAATTGATAGAGTAACTGTCTGTGTTACATTCGGATGTCTTGTTGTCTACTATCTCTGGGAAGCACCGTAAAAGATGATGACAACTCCACAATAGAGAAGACATTTTGTGTTATGCAGTCTGCAAAGTCAGAATTATTCATCATTGTACAACATGCAGTAGCTGTAGAATTGTGACTGTTGTAGGAAGTGTGACAACAGATAGGCAGCAGCAAATGTAGGAAAAATTTGAATATTGGTTGGATGGGTGCTGTGTGACACAAGGTGCATGTATTGAGAAGTTGTAATGGTAAAATTTGAACAGTTTTCCAATATTTTAATATACTTTAATTATTATCTGAGAACATTGTAATGTAATTACAATAATTTAAAATGGTAAAAATTATTGAATTCTTTCAAAACTAAAATCTAATACTTGAAATTATAACAAACTTCTGTTTTTAATTGCAAGACAAAATAATTAAGAGAATTTAAAATGCAAAATCTAATCTCATTGTATGCAATGTATATTCAAATTATCAGAGCCATTACAGTATATTCACAAATACAATAACAAAATTTCTGACATTACTCTATTTCTCCAATTTCAATGTATTAATAAAATTATTATTAATCAATTATTCAATTTTTAGGTAACGAAAGATATGAAGTTTCGTCTTAAGATAAAAGGAGTGTCATCAGAATATGAAATGGAGTTAATGTATAAACTTTTATTGTTAGAAAATGAAGAAATTTATGTAAATTATTTCATGTATTAAATATGTTTTCTTAAATTAAAATTATGGTAATTAAATAGTCTTTCAAACTTTTAGTATACATTAATTTTGCAAAAACTTAAAAATAAGTTAAAATGCTTTTTTTATATATATATATTTTTTTTCCAGTAATGATAGGGTTCTCGTCTTGGGAAAATCGGGGAATTTTAACTAATGATGGTGTTGTTTTATATAATTGCATAATGTTTTGTTTTTCATGTTAGTATATGACAATGTGGGCGATCTACTGAGAGGATGCCTACGGGTGGACTTTCTAAGAGAAACTAATCTTATTTAGGTGTTACAAACGTGAAGAAACCCAGAAAACTCCACGTTGCCAGCCCGTAGGCGAGGCGCAAACCCATGACCAGTGTTCAGTGGTTTTATCTACTGGACGACTGAAGGTAATGTCTCAACACTTAATTGAAGGTTTTTTCCGAAAAACTTTAAACATATTAAAGTTAGATTAATCAGGTTTGAAATATTGTATAATATAATAGTTGTATTTCTGGTAACTCCAGTATTTCCTAAAAATGCCATATACAGTATATTTTAAACATGGTAATAATGTGCATTTTGTAACATTCTTTTGATTAATCATCAGATATCAGAAAAATTCAAAAATTGAAATTTTTGCCATCTTATCATCAAAGTAACATTACGTTTTATCGATATTTGTTTGGGAAGTGCACCTTTTGAAATGTTTTTCTGTAAAGGCTTGGTTTACGAACGTGAGAGGAAAGGGGAGATCAGACATGGGAGAGGAGAGGGTTGAACTTTAATCAGATAAAACGGATGTCCGCTAAATTTTATACAGTTTATGCATTTTATTGTTCATAAAGTGATAAAAGTTCAAGGGGAGTTGGGTTTTTTTTTTACTTCCGAAAGGGAGGTCATGCAAACTGGGACAATGGGGAAGAGGGAGTAAAATTTTCAAGAAACATGCGGACATAATTTATGGACAACCCAAAACTCCGTGTTCTCATTGGTCGAGAAAGACATAGACTAAATAAAGAGCAGCAGAAATAGCGATACACATGCTATAATTCCAGAGAATACAGTAGAGTTCCTCAAACTCATCTTAACCTGGACTGAGATGACGAGTTTTGCGTCATAGCGAGATGCCAGTCTAACCAGCGGAAGTTTCGTAAAGGTATCTGTGCAAATTCATATACGTATTAACTACAGTAGAGCGTCGATTATCCGAAAGAATTCCAGTAGGCAAATTTAAATTTTCGCCAGTACTGTGGCGCTGCAATCTTTGGCTGTCTTGGGCTACTCAAATATTGTACGTTTTTGATACTAAATTAACTTCTGAAGTATAATTTTTTGTTTTTATATTTTTCAATATATTGTTTGTACAAAATAAAAAAATAATTTTTAACGATACAATAGTCTTCGTTAGGCTTAACATCGACGAAAATTCAACGCAAAGCGACACGCAACGGAGAAAATTTTCAACATGCGATAGGTTAATATATTTTTCGTGCATAATCGGTTATCCGAAATAGTCGACGCTCTACTGTACTTTAAAAAGTAACTATTTCTATTTGTACTTTAATTTTAAAAAAGACTACAGTAGAGCGTCGATTATCCGAATCAATTGGGAACTGGGATTGTTCTGAGGGAATCGATATTTCGGATAACCGGTTATGCACGAAAAATATTAACCTATCCCATGTTGAAAATTTTCTTCGTTGCGTGTCGCTTCGCGTTGAATTTTCGTCGTTGTTAAGCCTAACGAAGACTATTGTATCGTTAAAAATTATTTTATTTTGTACAAACAAAATAAATATATTGAAAAATATAAAAACAAAAAATTATACTTCAGAAGTTAATTTAGTATTAAAAACGTACAATATTTGAGTAGCCCAAGACATAGCCAAAGATTGCTGCGCCACAGCACTGGCGAAAATTTAAATTTGCCGACTGGAATTCTTTCGGATAATCGACGCTCTACTATATTCACTATTCAGCGGCTACTTTTAATGTCAGTTAATGACATTCTCTTCGTGGCGTTTTGCAGTGGCTTTTGGAAAAAGGGTTATACTCTTTGTCACATGTGGAATTGATGCTATTATTACAATAATTAAAGCATTTTTGTGTGCTATCAAGATGCTTTTATTCAAACAATTAAAGTAAAAAAAATTTAACCTCATTATGCATGTGCAAGTTTAGTGTTCTTTTGAATGTGATCATTTTCTATACGAATCATACACTTCGAATGCGTCATTACGAGACAAAACCAATAGGATCGTGCCATATTTGCAGTTAGTGAAAACCGATGCAAAAACCCGGTTGCAAGCCATTCTTACATAATCCGAAAATAATTTATTATAATTATCTTTCCCATACACGATTTCATTTGAAGTCAGTGTAATAAATTACCTATATTAAGTGTGCTTATATGTAAATATTTAGAGTAATATCATATTCAAATATCTTCTATCTGTGCAATTATATTAAGTTGCTGACAATACAGGGTGAGTCAAGTCTCTTGCACGTTTTTCATTTCAAAAGAACTGAAGATATATTAATTTTGTTAATGTAGTTACATAGGAAGTTATATATGGAGATCCGAATGAGACCTTTTTTTTTTTTTTCTTTTTGTTGATTTTGAAAAATCGAGCAAGGTTTTGTTTAGTTGTATTACGTTAAGTTTTGTGTGTGAATTTATTGCATTATAAGTTTATTTTTTGTGAATAACTTAATTTATATATTATTTGTTTAAATATCAAAATCCTAACTATACCTGCTGATTCTCGGGAATTTTTTTAATAGATGGTCAGACCTTGTTCCTCACCATCTGTGATCTAGAGGAATTAATAGTGGTCCTCGATGTATCCACAAGGCGGAAAAAGTGTAATATATATTTGAAAACTCCATACATAAAATTAATTTTTAGGAGGAGGGGTAACATTAATAACTTTGGTCAATAAATTATATTTACTCCATATAGACACTATTGAGTCGTTGATGGAAAAAATCAATGAATTCTATCTGCTGGATTTTTGCAAACGTTATTAGTACAAAAAACATTATTAGGAAATGTTGATAGACGCAAGTATTCAAAATCCTTACAGTCAAACATGTAGTGATTTAAAGTCGCATTTCCTTTCTTACAAAACGGACACATTTCCGGTGAACGTAGATCAATACACAAGTGTTTCCATGTTAAACGAAACTTATTTAGACGTATTATCGTTTTTTAACAATAAACGGTGGCTGGTGATAATAAATGTAAAAGCATCGATTGTTGTCTAATATTTCTGGGTACCATAAATGGTACTTAGCCTTAAGAATCCTGTCCCCTTCTTCTCTCAAGAAAAGATTATCAAACTTGTAAAATTGTATCTGCGTAATATTTCAAAACATCTGGAGAGGAATCTATCAAAGAGAGTGAGATACCTATTCTATTAAATAGATTCTCCAATTTAGTAAACTAACAGAATTTGAGCGATCTTTTCGATGAAAACTTCTTCAAAGTAGAATAAGCCTCACATTCCAAAGATGATGGATCAGAGATTATGTTTCTCAGGAAATTTAAGGTTAATTTAACAAAGCGTTTCCCGGGAAACTCAAGGCCCAATTCAGATCTAATTGCATACGATGGGATCGACCTCTCAAGACCAAAAAGATGACGAAAAAACATCAGTTCTATAGAGTCGATATCCTCAAAACAAAAACGCCCCCAAAAGGGCAGACCATAAGACCAACTCGAAGTAAAAAGAGAGACGGCAAGTTTCTTACACAAAGCCATATGACTGTTTTTAACCCTTCTCAAGATTTCTATTACAGTATAACATTTATTTTGGAAAATGCTTTGCTTTTAACTAGGAAATGTAATTTTGGAACGAGCCAGTAGCTGAGAGACGAATCCTCAAATATATAACTTCATTAGCAATACTGACTCGTTTACCATTTAAGAAAAACTTATCAGCTTTTCTCAACCTTCCACCATGTCTAAAAATTATTATTTTCGATTTGCATAAATTAATACTCAAACCCAAATTAGAGGAATAATTATATAACCTGTCCAATTTCCTTTGTAGATAAATCGGGGTGATGGATAACACCACTGTATCGTCAGCAAATTGAAGTAAATGGATTTCGTATCTCCCAGAGAAATGGAATCTTTACTTAGATCATCAAAAACTTGTACCATGTCATTAACATAACAAAAACAATATCGGACTTAAGGAATCACCCTGTGGTAAACCCTTTTCTAATGAAAAAGCATCTGTAGACCCGGCACTAGTAGAAACCCTTGCCTTCAATCCTGAAAATAAACATTGAATAATATCAATAAACTTGTCAGAGATTCCAAGATTCCAGATTCCAAGCATTTTTAATTTAAATAACAAAATCTTCAAAACTACACTGTCAAAGGCTTTCTCATAGTCAATGAACGCTGCCAGTAAACGTTGTCTTTTCTTTGATAGTTGTCTACAAATAATGGGGTGGAGAATCAGAATATTAAAGTGCTCTTCCGAGGTTGGAAAGCAAATTACACAGATTGAATCAAATTTCTCTCTCTTAGCCAAATACCCAATCTATTTGCCAAAATAGAGGTAAATATCTTTCGAACTACAGGCAACAGCGATACTGGTCGAAAGTTAGCGGGCTCATCTAATGGACCTTTTTTATGGATAACTTTTATCTTTACCTCTAACCACGATTTCGGAATTCTAGCAGTGTCATAAACCCGATTAAATAACTTGGCCAAATAAGGAACCAAAGTATTCTTAGAGTAAACAATTAAAGAAGGTGAAACATTATCCACCCCGGGAGCAGAACGAATTCGCATCTTTTGAAGTGCTGTATTCACCTCTGTATCAGAGATAGGATGATCTAAAATAGGAACAACAAAAGAAGCCATCGGTAGTGACAGAATCGGGGGTAAATTCGATGTATTTAAACTAAATAACTGTTGATAATAAGTAAACCAATCAGTCGAGGAAATCTCTTGGTCTAGTATGCGCCTGACCCGACGAAAACGACCTATCCGATACCAAAAGGTCTTAGAGTCTCTAATCCTAGCCAACTGTAAAGCATAATTAGAAAAATATTTCCTTTTTTTGGCCCTAATAAGTGAATTATATTGTCGTTTTAAATTTAAAAAGGAAGCCAAATCAGCCTGACTATTAGATCTGCGGAATTTGCCTAAGGCAATGTTCCTCGCTCGCTTCTGAATGTAACATGACCTATCAAACCAAGGTGGACGAATCCTCCTTATAAGGTTCAACACCTTCAAAAAATCAACAGACACAGAATCAAAGTTTATATTCCGAAAACTCTGCGATACGGCGTCACCAAATAATTCTACTTTAGAATCATTCCAAACATAACGAGTCTTGATGGGACAAAGCACATCAACAAAGGAAAATCTGTTTCCAGTCGACAACTGTAATTCTACTGGAAAATGGTCCGAAGATGAGAGAGACCCAACACGAAGGGATTCAACCTTATGAACCAGATTCTGAGAAACGACAATAAAGTTTCTGAGACGAAATACCCACTTTTGACAAAAAAGTTAGCTCACCTGGGAAATCTCTCTTAGTACGACCATTAAGGAGAATAAAATCGTGTTCAATCAACCAACGCAGAAACTGTCTCCCGGCCGTGCCGACCTTCAAATCCTTTGATCGTCTGACATCAAAAATGTTGGGAGAGGCTACATTCAAATGTGAATCAGTTCCTTCACCAATATGGACGTTAAAATCGCCCATTATCACAATTCCATGATAGTAAGAAGACCAAGAATTCAAAATAGAAGAAAACAAGTCTAAACGTAAGCCCTGTTGTCTCTGCGAGCCAGCATATACCACCAGCACCAGGATATTTCTAGAATCGAGAACCGAGTAAAGTGATAAGCCAATCACCATCAAATCAGGGTAAGTTTCCAATAACTTGAAGTGCACTCTAACTTCATCAAAAAAGAACAAAATACCACCATGGGGTCTTCCCGGCCCCAATGGCTTTTCTGCTGGAATCATAAAATACCTCCAGTTTACTAGAAGGAAGTTAGCAAGAAAATCACCATCCACTGAAATCATCCAGGTTTCAACAAGGGCTAAACAAATTAAACCTGGTCGTTTAATCATATAATCCAACAGAGAACAATTGGTGCTAAACCCACAATGATTCCGAATAACTACTCGAACCAAACTGGTCCGGGAACGATGAAGTTGAAAGTCTCTCGAAACCGACTCTCCTGCGGGGAGGAAAATTCAAAATAAAAAAGAAACAGGCACCTCTATTAAGCGATGGCTCAAAATAGAATATGTGAATCTCTTATCATCCACATATAATACGTCATCTCGCAAAAAAAAAAACACGACGACCAGCTTCCCGGTATTCTTTTAAAAAGTAACCAGGTTTTTATGGCAAACACAGGAATTAAACGACAGATCCGGTGCCAACCTAAATTTCACCGGTCTTTCCCTGCCCTCTTGTTGAGTTTTCGTCCGAAATTTTTGCAATAAATAATTTCGACATTTCCAGGACGACAACTGGATGCTATAGAATTCCCGAGCTTTACCTTTCAAACGGGAAACATCGACAATATTATGCCCCGACAGATCAGTCACATCCAATTACTTAGAAAATAAGTTAACAATATAATCCCGCAAATCCAACTCGAGCGGAATATTATGATTAAACAACATTAAATTGCTTCTGTTTGAAGCATTAACTTGTCTATCGTAGGCAAAGGAGTGTAACTCACCAATGTCGTCCAAAGGTAACTGATGTTGCTGTTCCAGTTTATCTAGTCGTGAACATACTTTAGAAAAGTCAATTTCCAATTTCCTTACCGAGGACAAAGTTGACTGGTTGGCCATTTCCAAATTGGCGAGCCTATCTTCGATACACTTCAACTGCATCATTACTGCATTTAAAGTCGTCTCCAAATATTGGCATAAGGTTAACAATTCTTCTCTATCTGAGTCCGGAGGAGATTGCCTCTTAAAATAATGTTCTAACTTTGGATATTTTATACCCGGATCACTCGGTGAACGATGATGTTTAGTTCCCTTCCGTTCTTCTTGGCTGTGCTTTAACGCTTCTGGAGGAGTACGTGGGAACATTTCCAAAAAAATAGAACTAATGACGCAGAATAACACAATTGAGCAAAAAACGTACCAACTTAGGTAGCAAATAAATAAAAGACTCAGTAATTTACAATAAAAAAAAAGTGTTAACAAAATCTCCGACAAAAAGTCACCAGCAGCCGAGGTTACTCCAAAGTATAATATAAAAATATTATTTCTGTGCAAACGGAAGTTACTTGTAAAATTTATTTGTAGTGTTGCAACGAATAGTATATTCGGCCTCAGGCCGAATACTGAATATTCGGCCAGGAGCGTGGCCGAATAGCCGAATATTCGGCCAAACTATTCGGCTCGATTAAAGCACGTACGAAAATTGGCGCGCAAACCGCATTATGGCAAGGACCCTGCTCTCTAATTTCCCACTGTCACCACGCTTCGCCAATCGCGTTAATTCTTGACAGTTGTAGCGGACAGACATGAGTGTCATGGCAGTATGTGATAAGTGATGATATCAAATGTGGATAACAATGAAATGACCTACACTTGTAAATAACGGGAAAAGAACAGAGAAGAACCACAAAGTGAAAATATGAAAATAAATATGAAATTGAGTAGATAACATAATCGAACAAGTCAAAGCAGCTTATTGGCGCGAAATTCGCCGCCGTTAATGCCAAACAATTGTTGTCATAGACTTTGGAAAGCTAAATGCTTGTAATGAAAGTCACTTAGCGTGCACGGGCGAAAGCCTCGGACCGTTCGGGCTACCAAGCTGTCTCGAATCTGTGAAATCATAACTGTGACACATACCGACGTCCTATCTGTCTCTTTTCTCCGTTATCACCAGGCTGAGTCACGTAATTGTAAAATGGAAAAACTATGACAGAAAACTGACGAATTGAAAGTATCGTGAGTGCGTATTATGATGTATGCGTAGGCATACGTGGACTAGAGAGATAGAGGAAAGAGAAAGAGCAAAGACGAGCGCTTAAGAAGAAGGATAGGCAGGGTCAGACCCTCAGATATGTGCGACGATTCTCGAACGAATAGGTGTGTACGTGTGCTGATCTTTGTAATTATAAATTGTGAATACTTGTGACTAATATTATTATTATTTTTTTTATTTTGTACATGTTATAAGTTATAAATGAATATATACAAACAACACTAACCAGATAACATTAAATCTAAATACCAAAATGATTAATTTACTGTGTTTTTGTTATTTCTTACTCCTGTTTCTAGGTATTCGGTATTCGGCCGAATAGTGATTAAATATTCGGTATTCGGCCGAATAGCGAAAAATAGGCCGAATAGGCCAAATACCGAATAGTAACCGAATATTCGTTACATCACTATTTATTTGTAAAAGTAGCAATAAAATGCCACTTAGAGCAATTGTTTTTTTTTCTGCTGCCGGAAATGGCGTAAATTACAAATGCATTTTGTATGCAAATGCAAATTACACGCAATCTCACAAAGATCTTTTCCCCTATCCTTTCAAAAAAATTGACTGTAAGATACTTTCTTTCTCCTAATTCAATTTTATAATTTTCTGTGTTTAAAATTTAGGCATTGTTAATAATATTCGCATATTTAAAAAACAAATTAAATCTACGTACGACTCAAAATATGATATCCACTTTATCAAGTTCTTTTTTATAACTCCGCCCTGTGGATACCAAGAGAATCTTTAAGAATATATTGATATTTACAAGAAAATGATTCATATAGTAACATTCTATCATTGATAAATTAGTAATAATAAATTATTCATATTTACGCAAATAAGTATATTGCGTTAGATTTTCATTTGAAATTAACATAGATGTTAATAATTTATTTAGTTTAAAAGTTTCTTTCAGGAAGTGAAACCAAAAGAGTCAGATACATTATTTCATTTTTCATTGAGAAATTATTGATTAATCATATTCTGCTATGATTCATAACTTTCTTCTCGTTGAAATATTTTGTGGGAGATTTTTATTATATTTTAACACTTGTGATTTTATTGTTAATTTAATGGTCGGTTCTTTGAAACAGTATATTTTCCGAAATTTGATATTGATAACTGTTATCACAAATTTCAAAAATTTTCTATTCAAAAATATAATTATTAAAACTTCTAACAAAAATTTAATGTATTGATTCTTCTCTTATTAAATTAAAAATTCTATTCACAAAATTATAAAAACTTCTCTCAGCTTTATTAATAGATTCTCTCTTTTTCTCTCTTAACCTGTAAACTGATGGGCAAGCATGTTAATTTCCTAACATTTTCAACTTCCATAGCTACATGTTTGATCATACAATAAGGTGTCTTTTCTTTGACGTTCTCAACTAGTGACCGAATGAATAAAACCACTTAACACAGGTTTTTTGTTTTTGTTTTGTTCTTTCCGTCCTGTGGTTACTAAGAGGGCCTTTTCTCCATATTCATCATAGATTTAGCCAGGCCTACAATGTAGACGACAGGATTGTGAGGAGCGAAACCTTACATAACCGGGACAAAGGTAGGCGCGATCCCAGAGCTGCAGGCTGAAGCTTTAAACGCCTCGCCCAACACTGAATACTAATGGTTGATCGTGGGTTCGTGCCAAATCAATTTTCTTCCTGTTTGAAACACCTAAACAGCGGTAGCCGGGATGGTTAAGACATCATCCTGTTCTGTCCGGGATAGAATCCAATTGAGCATTTTCGGATATGTCGGGTTCCGTCCTTCGTCGCCCGGTCTCCAGTATAGGCCTGGCTAAACCCACGATTGATATGGAAATATCTTACAGTATATTTAAATTTGTTATCTATTTATAGCCCTATTGCTTAATCAAGTTTCATAATAGCGAACTGTAGACGAACGTTTTATTACTGTGATGATAACACTAAAATTTACAGTTATTTCTAATATTTAAATAAAGTTTAACTATATTAGCTATTATTTATATAAATAAATGACTCAGGTTACCTGTAAAAATAAAGTAAAATATCGAATATAATAAATTACGTTTCTTTAGACATTGAGAAACGTCAGTTTTGTGAAATGTATTTATGATTTTATATGTAAATAAGCAATATTTTTAAACTTACAATTATTGGAACGTTTGTTAGTATTATCATCATCATGTAGGGACTACGAGAGTCATTCTTCATGTTCATCGTGAATTTAATCACGCTAATAATTGGATGGTTAGGTAATGAGGAGCAAGGAAGCAAGAACAGTTTGATCCGACATATTCAATCCCAAGCTACCCATGCAAATTTGTAAAAGTCCAACCAGAATCTTGGTAACCCGGTTGAAAACCACTGGGTTGCTGCCTTTACTATCTCAGCATTCGGCCATAACAGTTTTCACTGTTGATATAGGTTAATTACGATTGTTTGGTTCCTACTTTAAGAGAATGTGAATAATTTTGTATAAAGAAATTGTTGCGATTGTCTTAAGTTAAAAGTGGTACATTAGGAATAAAATGAGACTATATATATATGTTATGGACAAAGTGATTAATCGGGCATTATTCATAATGACCAAATAGGGCGGACAGTGTGATAAATATTGATTAATTTATCAAATTGACCGGTCATTATGAATACTGCTATCACCTAGTCGGGCAAAGTGATAATAAGTTGAGGAGTGATCATCTGACATACGCTAGCCAATCGGCACGCTGAATTGCGTGTGCGTATCGTACAGCGTTTAGTACAGAATTTTAAATTTGATTAAAAAAACTCCACTTATTTCATTTATAAATATTTATTTTTTGTAAATTATATCAAAGTACTATTAACTATATTAATTAAACTAATATTAACGAAAAGTATTATTAACAATTTTTGGTATAAATTATATAAAAAATTAAATGCTTTTTAGTTTATTTATTTGAGCAATTAATATTTTCATGACATTTGGAATTACAGAGCAAGTAAGATGTAAGTTCTGATTGGCTAACGTATGCCGGATGATCACTCCTCAACGTATTATTATCACTTTGCCCGACTAGGTGGTAGCAGTATTCATAATGACCGGTCAATTTGATAAATTATTGAAATTTATTACAATGCCCGATTTTGTTGGTCATTATTCATAATGCCGGTATTAATCACTTTGTCCATAACATATACAGGATATTTACAAAGTCAGTAAACCCTAAGCTCAAAAATTATCTTATACTTCGAACGTTAAATAAGAAAGTTTACTTAACATCATTGTGTTCTCTAAAGGCATATGTTAGTGTCATAATGTTATAGCAAGTGCTGGAGGCATTTTTCCACGCTGCTAGATATACAGAAGTTTGCGGCAATGCATGTTGGGGGCCATCCATCGCAACATTACACGCGGGATTTCCTGAATAGTAGATGTTATATTCTTTTCGTGTTCCGTTACATAGTCCATTAGGTATCTCCGAGACAACGTACGCAATACGCCCACTCTTTTGGAGTAAAACATGTCTCAATAGCCCAGAATCGACTATTTTGAGTTCACGCATCCTTCCAAATTAAACCATGCGTCATCACTAAAGAATGTAAAGCCCGGAAAGTTCATGTTGGTGCGGACTGAAGTTTCTGATCTACCCCACACAGTATCGCATCAATTGTTGGTTTCGTTCTTGCAAGAACGAAAACCAACAAATGTGGCAACGTGTCTAAGAGGCTTTTGATACTGTCTACTCTTCCTAAATGTTAAACTTTATCACGTAAATATATTCTATTCTATATATATATTGATATATTGACTTTGGGCAGCAAGAGGGCCTTTTTTATCAAGCCCATTGTGTGTTCAGCCAGGCCCATATTGTGGCGGCAGGGAGGCGAGGGGCGAAACCCAATATCCGGGACGGATCATCCCGAAAAATTCCTGGGATATTTCGATCCGTCCCGATTCGTTTCCGAGTTTCCAAAGCGATAAGCTGACATCTTAACCGTTCGGCAATCCATCCATCCATCCATCCATTGTGCATATTGAATAGACCAAAAAACAACACATTCGCAAATCATGGTTTTAATATATTTCCGACCAGTAGATGGTATGAGTGTGAAACTAAGGCTAGAGAGCCTATATATAAAGTGGACAACTGCGAGATTACACGCTATTGGCTATTGTTGGTACGTGATGAAAATCCGCCATACTTTAGCCATATACAAATTTTTTCCACGTAAGCACGGTCGAAAACAAATTAAGCGATTAAGGCCTTTTTACTCTTACTTATCTTACACTTTGTATGAAATTTAATTTTTACACTAATTCAAAATAAAACATGTTAATTTAACGACAGTATAATATCAAACAATCGTCGATGAATTTTCAGAATTAAGTTGCGTTTTGATAGTATGATCAAATTGGGAGGATTGGGACAGGGAAAGATTAGAAAGAAGAAAATCAACGCAGAAAATATAATAATAAACAGTATTTTGTTAAAATCGCTTGAAGAAAACCACACATTCGAATGAAATTATAGTAATAATAAAAAGACAATTCATTGTGGGATTTTTCGCAGATGATGTGTAAACATCAATGATAAAAATAGACAAATAATAGATAATTTTAAACTATTTTTTCAATTGCTTTATCAACCTCTGTAGTAGGTCTAATTTATAGCAGCATGCTGTTATATGTTAAGGCAAAAAGTTTTCCATTTTTTAACATATAGAGTTGCCATAAGTTCAAAACCAGAAAGTCGGTGTCTCGATTTCTGGTTTTGAACTTATAGCATTATGATAAAAATTGAAAGATACCCAGCACGAGGTAGGTGGATAGCTACTATGGAAAATAAGTAAATAGGCCTAATTCTAATTAAATTAAATTTTATTGAACTATTAATTACTGTATCAAAATTTTCCAATTGGGACAAAGTGTTATAAAAAGGAAAAATCCCCAAAAAATCAGGATGTCGTGGTAATCGTATTAACACAGTTTTAAGAAATGTTTAGAAGTAAAATGTGTGACATTTTATCATTTCCGACTGTAAATATGAATTGACCTTGATTTTTTAATGTAATGGCAAACATTCATTTCGGGGATCAAAAAGCTGATGTAAAAGTAACATTTGTTTCCAGACTATAAGATTAATTTAAAATGTATGACTTATTCCAAAAACCTTTTCAATAAATATGTTCATATTTACATAGTTTTTAAATGAAACTCTGTGTGTTTAAATATAACAATAGAAAATTAACTAAGCTATTTTTCCTACCTTAAGAAGAAAAAAATCTTGTCACCAATAAAAAATGTGGTAAAAAAATGGATTTTCTTGTTAACTTTGTCCATAAACAGAAAATCCTGTATTTTTTTTTTAAACTATGTCCCTCATTTCAGACTATGTTTACCATCACTCTTACAATGGTTGAGAAGGCTGCTGCATTGGGCACGCATGTGAATGCATTTAGGCCTAGAGGTTCCTAATGCCAGGCTATCTTCGATTGCTTCACATCTCGCATACAATTTATTGTAATAGTATTGTAACATGGTATGAAATGAAGGACAGCGTTTAATAATTATTAAAAATATATAGAATTCTCTTTGAAAACCGCAGAAGGGTGTTTCTATTTCTCGGTAATGTAGAAGTATCAATAGAATAACGCAAATCTTTGCTTCTTTTTGCAATTTACTTTATTGATTTCTTAGAACACGAACGCGTTTATGCTCTAGAAATCAAGAATTTTAGAACATTTACACTGTTGATAAAATATTGTTCAAAGACATACCAAAAATACACTAAGGGATAAGGCATTGGAATGCCAGACTGTCCCTCTGGGAGCGAGATGGTTGAGAATGATGGCACAGTGGGAAAACTCATACAGTAAGCAGCATTGGGTAGCAGTGAGGCTAGCCTCGTCTACAAATGAAATTTTGTGTTATACAGCTTGGATATATAGCGATGACTAATGTTCCCAATGAAATGATACGACATTTCTGTGATTAATTATAGTGTCGTTTTATTTATTATTAATTAACAAATGACTGTTTAATAAAGAAATTGTGATTAGTGAACGAATTTAATTATTGATTTATTAGGCTACATACTTATAAAAAATGGAAATGATGTCACTCTACTTTGATGTTTAATAACTCGCTAATTAAGCTTTAGATCATAAAACAACCTTCGACTTTTGTATTCAGACTTTCTCTCTTGTGAAATTTGACCAAACATTTCTGAAATAACATATTTACCAAGATTTATTAATAAACTCATGAGTGATGGCACTCAACATATTTTTTATTTTTATAATCAACGAAACAGAAAAATAAACTATTTTAAAATACTTAAAATGAAGTTTTAATTCATTGGAACCAAACTTCTTGACACAGTAAATCAAGTTTGGCGCTAAAAACGGCAAAATCTAAACAATAAGAATTAATCTTATTGATCTCTTTAAACTTCTATTGACCTATGACCTAAAGAATGACATATGACTTATGATATTTAATTCACATAAGTCATGCTTAAATATTCTTGGTTCGTGGGATAAGGCAATGCAACACGAGGATGATGATGCACCCGAAAGGAAACTACCGAAAACTAGCCCGTATTTAAGTGTTAGAGATGTGAAGAAAACCCGGAAAACTCCACGTGGCCAACCCATTTAAATTTGGCACTAAATTTTAGTGCTCTCTGAGCGGAAAAAGGCCTAAAACCTAAAAAAACCCACTATTTAAATTAACATTGTAAGAGTAGCTTTATTATTTTTACATTTGAGAGATTAAAATGTTTAAGATGTTTATATCATATACACTACTTCAAATTTTTCAAACTTTGTACAGTTTCGATTTACACAAGTACTGTAGTTCTCTTTAAATCAAGTCGATGTTTTTCAGTTAAGACAATACGTTCAAACTGTTTTATCTGATAAAAATGAATGAATGAAAAGGAAAAACGAACAGTAAACAATATAATTTTATTTTGTTTTAAATTATTCGAATCTATATATATATATATTTNCTAAGACCTCTCATTAATACCAACTGTTGAGGGACTATTTTTCTATTGGAAAATAGTCCAAAATGCATTTTGGATTTTTACGGTTTTTATACTTATGTAATCATCTTATTGTATATCCCTTTTTGTTTTATTAAATGTTTTTACTTTGATTCTTGAACGTTTGTGCCCATTATCAGGTTAGACTGGATGTTGCTTTTCGAAGAGATTAGTAAAAAGGCAATTGGACTAACGTAACCGGTTGTGTAATAAAAGAACAAAGAGTGCACAAAGATTACACACAGTTTTTACTCCCGGAAGGTCAGCGCTAGAAAGGGAAGAGTGAAATGAGGTCACCTTGCCCGAGGGGTCAAGAGTGCCACCAACCTTTTATTACGTTAGAACATTACAAATCATCGTGACCGTTGATTCCAACATATCATTGGTGTGAGAAGCCCTTACTATTATCTGCCTCATGGTTATAGATATTTTAATTAATTCAAAGAATGTTAAAATACAAAAATAATTGCACAATATGTATTTATATTTTAGAATATACAAGGGAAATGTCACTTCCACAGCTTCCATGGATAGCATACCACTGCATTTTAGACTTTATTTTATTAATTACAGTGTAAGAAAAGTAGGTATTCACTTATGGGTTTACCTCAGATAATGCAGAACTTTGTTTAAATCGGGTTCTACTGTATATCAATATAATAAATTTAAATTTAATATCAAATAAATAATAAATAATAAGATATCAAATAGTCTGGAAGGANTTTAAATATAAAGACGTCAAACATCAAAATATTTTTAATATGATGTGTAAAATAAGACACAGTTTAATAAGTACAAAGTAGATATTCAAAGTACGAGCGGATTTGGATATGGTATAAATTTCTAACTGCATTGTTTGATATTCTATAGGCTATACAGTACTTCGACTCACCTGAGGCCTTCCACTTTTTCTCGGAGATGTTTATAAAGGACCAGGATTAGATTCCATTCTAGAAATAAGTAAAAGTATTAAAATTAATTTAATATTACCGTGTTTTCCCAATAAAAAAAAAACATTTAAAAAATACCAGCACAAAGATTTCCTTTATGTCACTAGTCTGAAACAAGAAGAGCCAACAGCTTCGGAAATCACGACACTCCTCCATTGTATGATATACATACAGTATATATATTTAAAACTCTTTCCGTCCTGTGGACGCTAAGGGGGCCTGTCGTGGGTTCGGCCCAATTCATAATGGAGGCGTCCCGATGTTGGTGGACGGGGTTAATTAATTTTTATATTTTATTGTATCAGATATATCAGATTTTACCTTGTCGGAATGATTTTTAAAAGAATAAATTCTTAAATAAAATGTTTGATTTTTCATATTTATTTTTCAGCAGAATACAGATCATTTAATCCCATTATATAAAATTTCCACAAATCAAATTTTAAAAAGAATTGGATAACTTAATAACATAAATTTATTAAATGAAATTTAAATAAAAATTGAGTTACGAAGTGATTTAAATAATTTGCCTGCCGTGTTTGCATTTGTTTATAACAGTTATCTTGTAGAAGTACAAGGTAATATCTCTGTTATAAACATTCATTATCTCTTCTCCGTTATAAATTTTAATTGCTTTTAATTTAATTTTCCATTTGTGAAGGAACGTTCATTAATCATGATTATTTTTATTAATTCTTGGGCTGGTTGGCATCAGTTTTTAACATTGATTTGATGATTAAATACTATTTTATTTTTTGAAGTTAATATACTATATTAAATGAGAAAAGGGATCAACTTTAACGAACTTCGGTCGTGGAGTTTGTCTGAACTGAAAAAAAAATTATTTCTGATAACTTTTAGATAGAGATATTCCATGTAATCGAGACGAATTATTTGGTTTTTTATTCTGAATTTTTATATTTTGAAGACAGAATATTTCGTACGTGTCATTTTCTGAAAATTCCAAAAAAAAAGTCAAGTTAGGGAATTACATATTTTTATGTATCATCATAAAATGGGTACTTATTTACGGGAATTAGGGATACTACTATATGTTTTGTATGATGTTATAAACAAAAAGAAAATTGTTAAATTTCTATATTTAATTTATAATTTTTGATAATACAGGTATCACACATCTTTATGACCACGAGCCATCAAATAACTCATCGTTAAAAACTGGTAGGCATGCAGAAAATGAAATTCGAACCGATATGGGTTATAAATTCTAAAGCAAATTCTTTTGCTAAATTACAATGTTTTATAACATCTAAACATATTTTACCTTAACAATCTTCTATTAATTATTTTGCTGCTTTGATAAATTACTATTATAAGTAATTACGCAAGTTTACAAGATAAAATATCGGCGTGACAATTAAACGGAAACCATTATCGACGATATCTAAAATATTCTATCATTATTAATCACTCATATTAAGATAATTATTATTAGTTAGAAAAATCTATTCATTTTATAAAATTTGTTTCTATAATTTCAACGTAAAAATCTGAAAGCTCCAACCGTTTAGTTGTCATCTTTTAATTAATGCAATATTTTAGTTGTAAGAATTTTATAACTTTCTAAAATTAGTAGTAAAATTATTCTCAATAAAATTAATAAATTTTATTACATTTTCCTGTTCAAAACTACCGCCATTCTGAACACCAAATGAGGATGGTAAAGCAATAGAACAGTTTACATACCGATGACGTTGTGTCAGCAATTTCCTCTTCCATGTTTGCTTATTCAGCTGCATGTCACACACGTACCCTTAGGGAATATCTTTTCAAAAGAGCTAATGAATATATTTAATTTCTTTTATAAATATCCCGTAGAGATCAATTGGAGCTGTATAAGAAAATATTCCGTTTTTGTTAAAATTATCTGAAGCTTAGACTTCAATGTATATTTAACAAATTACTTTTAACCGTTTAAAGCATGCCGCCATACTATTTCTTTCAAATATAGCCTAAGGGCTCTTCCTCGAATGACGGAAATACGGCTTATTAAACTTCTATATATGCTATTTTAAAAATATTTATGTATTTTTGTATGCTATTTATGTATATACTACATATAAATGTCAAAATTCAGACTATTCATACATACATGATAAAATATAGGCCTACATATTACGTATTCGTTGTATCTTTACATAAGTTCTAAAGAGTATATATTAGATATCTTCAAGGTAGTTAAAAAAAACTCCTATTCTGGCGCATTTTATGCTTATATATTAATTTTCATAAGTTGCATGGAATTACCATCACTCCAAACTTCAATTTTTGTACAAGTTTTAATTCAATATGCTATTTGTACAGTTGTTGAAACTTCAGTCTTATGTAATATTCCAACTTTGAAATTTATGATTTCCAATGATGTGGACAGTTTTTCTCACGAAATGACAACTAATGCTTTGTAATGGAAATTTTAGTATAAATTGTATAATACAGAAACAATTGTATTATTTTGAAATGTAAAATTTCTATTTAAAAAATTTAATCCAAATTTTATACACAACATTTTTTTTCTATATAAATTACTTTTGTTTGGTATACATATTAAAAACGCTTAAATTACGAATTGCAGCACCATTGCTACATACAATATTTATATAAATATTGGTAAAAACATGAATATTTTCTATTTAAAACTACAAAACATTATTAAAGTCAATTTATTGATGTAACAATAAACGTTATCGAATATGCTCTGTACATATAAAGACTAATATACAAATACTAAAGCAATGAGCATCTCTGCCGTTGACATTTAAAGCTTGACTTTGGGTTAAGGACTGACCTGACGGCTTCTTCTAGAACCTAAAAACAAGAAAATCAGCATTAATAATAAATATAAAAGTTAATAAATGGCACACGCACTTATATATCCAACAATGCCGTTCACCTCTTGAACACCTTCCAAAGTTTTCGCTGAACATTCCACGTATTTCGCTGCTTTGATTTTAGCTGCCATTTTCTTACCGCTGCTTCTCGATATAAGATTGCTATTGTCCGAAGTGCTCCTTAAATCAGTTTTGGTTGCTATCGTGCGGTCACAGAACACTTTTATTGAATAAAAAAAATAAAAGATGAAAACAGCATATTTAAATGCACTTATAGCTTACCGACTAGGATGTATGGTGCCCTTGGACAGTGATGTCGAACTTCTGGTTGCCATTTTGCGGCGATATTATTAAAAGACGGTCGGTTGTCTACGCTGAAACACAAAAGAAACACATCTGTCTGTCAATAAGAAAAAAAGACATCATGTTAATTTTTAAAGGATCTCCATTAGACGTTTTCTATGCAAGTAAACAAACTTACACCAGGGTATGATAGCGGGCGTAATTTTTCGTAATCTTCTTGCCCTGCTGTGTCCCATAAAGTAAGACTAACTTGTAAGCCATCACAATTCATATTTCCAGCAAAATTATCAAATCTTAAAGTAACAAAAATGCATAAATATAAACACGCACGAGACAAAATACATTCAAATGTTACAACAAAAAAAAGCGGATATTTACACCGTTGGTACATATTCTCCTTCGGGGAAACTTCCTGTAGTGTAGGAAATCAGAAGGCATGTTTTGCCCACTGTCCCGTCCCCTATAACGACGATTTTGAGTGGACGGTTCGGCCGCGACGTCATAGGAAAAGGCACTAAACAAAAAAAACGATTTTGTATTTTCAAATATAAAAAAAAAAACAAAACGTACAAATTCATTAAATAATTCACAACAGGATATCGTGTAATTATCGCTTTATAAATAAATGTGAAACGGCGGAATTATGTAGAGGCTTGCATTAGATAAGAGATAAATCTAATTATAAACATTAAGTGATCTTAATATAAACACAGATCCTCTTATAAACAAGCAGATAAACTCCGGTTAAGTGGTCGCAAATCGTCGACGAATTGTCTGGAAAATAAACGTTCAAGAAAACTTTATAAACCAAAATTACAACAGAATTTAGTCGTTTCTAAACAGAACAGAAAGAATCGGATTTCATGAACGAAATAATATATAGAATTTTAACTTTTATATAAAAGTTCAAACTTCAAGCACCACTGAATAATTCCGCGATGACCGTACATTGTAAAGATAAAATAAGCAGATAAGCTATTGAGAATTAAGCTTAAGCATTTGAACGCCTCTAATATTTAAAACGTTCAATAGAGGCCGATTTGAATAGAAAAACACTTTTAAACTTCTTAACAGCTATAACTCAATCGTTACATATTAAAATAAAATGTCCTACTTACACAATGTTCTCGGCACAAACAGGAATGGCGTCAAACCCCACCAACCACCTGTTGATTAGTATACGGAACTCAACGACGGGCGACTTTGTCCATCGCTCGTTAGAATTACTAAACAGCGGATGTTATTCTAAGGAAACGTATCGAATTTGGGAGTTTATAAAACTAAATCGGGAGTCAGGACTTCGACGACCAGGTACGAAGCATGCTGCCCAGACAATACCTTAGTCGATCGGTTGATTGGCAGGGATTAGTCACGTGGGCGAAAATAACTCTACGTCATCGTAACCGTTCTCTTTTCAGGTATGCAACAACAAACGAGCCTTTGTATTTATATCGCCGAGTTAAAAATCTCTCTATTTTTTAATTAAAGACTTATTCCAGGAGCATTTCTTTTAAAGAACTGAGGGGTGTCTGGGAAATTTACACTTCGGCTTATTATGCCTTTAAAGGGAAACAAATCGAGTAACACCTCGAGGCAATCCCTTTCTGGGGCCCCATACCTATTAAGAAAAATTATAATTTGTAAATAATCGAGGTCAAAGTGTGGCAAGTGTGGGCTACCGAGAAACTCCCTAGTTTGTTTTCTTTCAGTACAGATGGCAGGGAGGATGAAAAAAGTGAAGTTTAGTCATCCTGAGAAGGAAACCAGTGTAAGTGCTTCCGGTAAGTTAGGATACCACTCCTACGTATCGTGATATAAAATGTTAAAACACCAAAAAAAATTATTTTTGCCACTAATAAAGTTTTATTCGGAGCATTTGACCAGTTAATTTTGTAAACAGAATTGTTTTGATTATAATCGTGTCAACGACCTTTCGAAAGACCCACGAAATATTACAATTGTTTAACTCCATTCCATAAGCTACTATACAATAAAGCAAATGATAATGTATGAGAAAACCCTTTACGAATGCATTAACAAATATCGTAACGAAATTAATTTATGCCGAACGAGTTTGAAGAGTAATGAAACCCACAATAATGACCAATTTTAACTAAAAATGATATCATACAAATATCCTGCTAAACAAACATGACGTCATTTCTTGCCTTAACACAATTCAATACGACATTTATAGTCATTGTTACCAAGATTTGAATATAATAGACTAATGATCGTTAAATGTATTTAATGTAAAACTATTCCTCTCTATCACGTGCTTGTTAGTACACTTTAATATTGTATAGATTATCTTGCCGATAGATGCCGCCACTAATCATACTTGTTAAACGTTATTTTATTGCCATTGTATTAAAAAAATGACAGTTTCAGAAACAACGATGTCACAATTGTAGTTAATTAAATATTATTTTATGTATTAAATTTCACAATAGCCAGTTATATCGTGATGATAAAGTCACCTTACCAGATTCCACGATGACGTCATTTCCCTTCAGGAATATAATTGAAGACATACAATCAATTTTTTAATCCTCCCTTTTAAACTTTCTAAAGACAATTACTGTACAAAAAATCACATATTAGTTCATTAATAATTTTGGAAAATTTCAATTTAATTTATCTCATTTTAATATTAAAATATAACTATCATTATCGAGTTTTCTACTTATGGCATCCAGATGTTTGCCATTTTTATACTTATTAAATTTAGGAAAAAGAAAAAAAGAGGTCGTTTAATGTTTCCATAACGAATTAAAATTCTTATTTTTAGAAACGATTTTATATATTATACTTCAAAATTAGAAGTTTTCGCGTGTATTTATTTAGTTATCACGTGATGATGCCGACGTTATCACATTTATTCCTTTTTTATTTTGTTTCAATGTTACTGTAATAGCACTTGGAATTCGGGAGAGGAAATGGGGTGAAATGTTAAATGTACCAATTAAGAATGGTTACGATGCCACAGAAGATGTAATCTACAGAATTTAATTTATATACAAAATTTATTACTTTCACAGCAAAAAAAGTATCATTGGATAGAGATTTTACTTCTACTTTATGTTTCACAATACCCGTCTTCTTAACATTATTATTATTATTATTTAAGATATATTTGTACGTATTTATGTCATGGAGAATTTATCGTAACGTTATTTAATTAAATGACGGCCGATAACATTTTGCTACAACAGCAATAAGGTCCTTGAACCGCTATTACTTTAAACTGACCCCACCCATATCAACAAGGAGAATTGTGTTCTGTTTTGTTATAATTTATTCATTTAAACTATCGTTAAACTAACACTATCCGTTAACTTACCTGTCTGACTATAACATCTCTATGATTTAAACGAAATGACAAAATCCACTTCCGCCATCTTTCGAAGTTCAAGTTTTACGCTTTTGTCGTCGTCAGATCCTCCTCATCGATGTCTGGGTCCTCGCCGTGACGTCACACTTCGCTCCAGTGCACACCAAAAGACGTCACAGAATAATCACGGAACGACCGCTCTCGAGATGTTGGAAGCAGAAACGATTTCGGATTTTTCCGTTTTAGACTCTTACGGATTTTTCGTTATTTATTTAATTTCAGCCGGTAAAAATTTAATAAAACACGAGTACTTTTGGTTCGAATTAAATAATTTTAGTCATTTGAGAGGGGGAAAATTAGTAGTAGTTCCAAATCGGCATAAAATTTTATACATCTTAAAAAATAATTCTGAGAAATTTTTTTCTTTGTATTTCTTACATCCGTCCGGTTTTATATTATGTCGGAAACGAAATATGGCGACTTCTATTTACTAAAGTCTACGAATAAATGCATTATGAGGTGAATATATTTTACCACGCAATTTAAAAAAAAAAAAAAATGTATATATTTTCGCTCATTCTTGTGTAAGTTTTTCTTTAATCCGTACTATTAAATTTTTCCGTGAATATATATAAAAATAAGAATGGCGAAATATTAAAAGGTGACGTCAATGGGAAAATTGTTAAGAACGCGTCTTATCACGAAGGAAGAAAAAGTTGAACAGTTGCATTCGCAGAGCAATTGGGTGTTTCCCAATTCGTGCACTAGAGGGCAACTCAGTATGAAATTAGTGGAAGTCCTATCTACCTTTACTATAAAAGTTGTTAGGAGATTGATTTTCACACAAACGTTCATTTAACACAGGTAAGTTTATTAAAAAAATACTTTATTTAAAATTTTAAACAATCATCCATTATAGTTTTTAAGAAAACGTATATTAATATAATAATAACTAATATTTATATATAGAGATTTTATAATGAAGCGCAAATTGAATTGCGAAATGTTTTCTTGTGAAGTCGGGGTTTTCCCTTCTTCGAACGTGATTTTTCTTTTTAATTTATTAAATTTTATAAAATAAATTTGGGTTTAGAATAGAGAGAACTTTTTTTAGTATCACAAAAATTATTTATAATTTTATTGCGATTAAATCTGATATGCCAAATTTTTCGCCATAAAATTCGTGAACATCGGTCATTTGCTGATATCGATGCGGCCAGTATCACGTAATTAATTGATACTTTAAATTGAATAATGGCATCGAAATTAATTAACTTCTTTAATTACTAATTTGACAGAATAAATTTACATTTTAATCGATTAAACACGAAATATTGAAGATCAGCTTTTAATAATTACCGAACTAATTTATTTTTAGAAATTGCCATTTAAAATCGATTATCATTAGTAATAAAAAAATTAATCGATTATTAAATATCCATTTGCTGGTCATTAAACTAATATTTTCCGAATCTCTGGAGAATTTTTTTCAATTTAATAAATTCATCGATTATGTATCAGTTTCTTTTTCTCATTATTAAATTAAATTGATTATTTAATCGATTAACAAAAAATCAATTGATAAACAAATGTTGTCATTTATTAAATTGAAAACTTTAAAACCGAACAGGAAAAATTTATAAATTAATAACATTTTCCTTGTAGAAAATTCCTCGTTAACGATAAAATCGCTGTACATTTTATAGTAAATAATTGTTTAAATTAATAACTAAAACGTATCCGATGCAAGGATAATTACAATTATATTTATCTTTAATTCGGATTAGACCGTTGATATGAATCATTATCAATAAACCTAATTACTTCTTTCTGAAAATCGATTATGGTTATTGACATTTATAGCGTTATTCGGTCAAGGTGCCACAAAATAGTGTGTTAATCGAAGCGTTCAAGCGGAGTCAATGTATGTTTATGATGACGAAATTATGCGATATTTTAGTACTATTATATACACAAATCGTAAAATATAGCTTAATTATTTGTGCCTTTATAATTTAGGAATTTAAAAGAAATTTATTTCCATATTACAGATAAGATGAGCACGCTTCTATTCTTGATTCTCGTTGGATTATCTACTGTTTACGCCGAATGTATAGAAGAAAACGATGCACTTGATCCTAACTGGGATAATATCTTGAAGAGTTTCGAGATTGGAAATATGGAATTCGGCTTGGAATTGTTTAGAAATCTTAATTCTGATTCGAAAAACGATTCTACAAACTTGTTCTACAGTCCTCTAAGTATTTGGAGCGCTCTCAGTTCGCTTTACATTGGCGCCAGAGGACAGACTGCGAAAGAATTAGAAAATGTCTTAGGTTTAGATTTCACCAAGAAATTTTTCTTGCCTAAACTTTTCGATAAGTTTTTAGAAATTTGCCATCAGTGTGGCGATAATGAAAATGCTAGTTTCAAGATGGCCAACAGAATATATATAGACAAAAAAGTAGAGCTTAAACTTTGCGAAGATGTGTTAAAAAATATAGTAAAGAAAATTGATTTCTCTGAAAATCCGAAAATATCAGGCGAGGAAATAAATAAATGGGTGGAAGGAAAGACAAATGGAAAAATTCACGATGTAATACCAGCCTCTGCTGTAACTTCTGAAACGCAAATGGTCGTAATTAACGCAATTTATTTTAAGGAACATTGGAAAACCCAATTTAATCCAGAAATGACTAGAAATTCCAGATTCTATATGAATCGCGATACAATTTATAGAGTGGATATGATGAATACACATGGCACATTTATCTATGGAGTAAGCGAAGAAATGAAGTGCCAAGCTTTAGAAATACCCTATTCTGGCGATGAACTGAGCATGCTATTATTATTACCACAACATCCCTACAACGGTTTCGATAATCTAGTTAAAACTATCACGGGAAGTCGCCTGAAGAACTTAATCAATTCCATGAGTCATCGCGAATTATGGGTTACCATTCCCAAATTTAAAGTCGAACAGGAATTTGAATTATCGAACGTTTTACAAAAGATGGGTTTACGTAGCATGTTTAACCCTGTATTTACCGATTTGTCCGGTTTCACTGGTAAGAAAGACTTAACTGTAGATGCAGTTTATCATAAATCATATATTAAAGTAAACGAAGAAGGAACGGAGGCTGCAGTTACCACTTCCATCTTATTATCTAGAGTTGCTCGTCCGGGTGGAATAACACGATTTGTAGCAGACAGACCGTTTTTGTACTTAATCAGACATGTCCAATCTAACGTTATTCTTTTCATGGGTACTGTTAAATCTCCTGAGTACTGAAATAATCAACGAAAATCCCAAGCCATAGAAAAGTTTTTGTACTTAACTTATTTTTTTACATAATCATGTATTTTATAATAAAATATTAAGCAAATATTCTTCAAGAATGTCAGAATTATTAATATAACACTACTTAAACCTAATTTACATATATTCTCTACTTATTGATGAGTGAATTGCTACATAATGTCAAATAAAAAGAAAGCATTTCCTGGAAGAAAAAAAAATCAAAGTTTTAAAATTATAATAATAATGAATTCTAAACATTGAGTATAAGGTTACGTATTTCATTTGAATAGTTTAAGCTGTTTTTCTTTCCTTTTTTTAAATATTCACAACCATTATCCAAATAACCTTGAAATAAAATACCTGAAAATATTTATCTGGAAAGGTAAAGTGGTGTTTCTATGTATTGTATTTTATGTAATACATAGTTCAATACCAGTAACTGATATCAGGGATTTCCATTGTCATAAAATCATTAAATAATAAACAACAATTGACTACAGAATTATGCAAACTTGATTAAACAACATTAAATAATCATTCTAAATTATTTGAAACATTTTAATATCATAAATATTAAAAATGATTATTAATATTTATGATATTAATAATCATATCATTTTAATTTATTTATAATGACACCTTTGGTAAAACATGAGAAATGTTCTTGTAGATTAGAAAGTGATTTTATATATATATATAATGTATAAGGCCTACAGTATAATAAAATTTGCTAGGCATTGTTAAAAAATATTCTCACACTTTCAAAGGGAAGATACATTATTATGACAGCAGAATGTATATCCTATATAAACCATGCCAATTTAGCAAAATAATTTCATTATTTTGCACATCAATTTCAAACACTACACTTGCTATTTTGAATTTGTTCTGAGAAATAAAGAATCTTGAAGATGGTCTATGATGACAGGTCCATAGTCTTATGGACCAAGCATCCCTGTCCATAATGTGAACTTTTAAATATATATATTAGATAATGTTTAATTTTGAACATTTTTATATCATTTTGTACACACTGTACATTATTCAATACTATTAATATTTCAAAAATTTTCCAGGAGACTTTCTCTGGTGTGTTGTATGACAGCGACCTAGAGGTCCCTAGTAAGGCCCTACCACAATTTATTAGAAGCACTCTACTATAGTCAGTCTAGCTACTTGTCTATGAAGGAGGCTGAAAACATTTTGAAGAAAAATTAATCCTGTTTAAATTGGTGTAGTTCTCATAGTTCAAACCAGGGATGGAGAGTTAGAGTTGGAAGTCGATTTTAAAAAAAAATACCAAGTTGTGAGTAGTGTATTTTTCCACTAACTCCCCATCCCTGGTTCAAATGGAAGATAATGCAAGAATTACAGAAATACATGTAAATCAGTTGAGTCTTTTTTAAAACATTTTACAAATATATTTATAATAATTTTTGTTTTTAACACTTTTTTTTTAATAAATAAATTCAATCTAAATAACTACTTAAATGTTATATAAAGAATTTTACTGAATAAGGGAGTGATTTTATATTACTACAACACAACAGAATTTCCTGTTTTTTAGAATCAATAAGAAATGAAAGTACAACTTTACATGTAGTTCTGATATTACAAATAAAGAAATATCATCTTTGATTCATCAATCTAAAGCCTAAATTGTACCAGAGGAAAACTTTATTGATTTATTTTCTGACATTCATTTTGTCTTTATTAGCAATCTTTTACTTTTTTGAAAATTGAGAATCACAATTTGAGTTGAAACTGATTATATTGAAAGTAATTTATATTGACAATAACAACTTTATCAAATAATTTGAAATTAAAATTCATTTTAATCAAGTAAAATTAATAAAATTTAATAAAATATAATTGTTAGGATTAAATTATTTATTTAATTAATCATTTATGTGTAATTAGCATTTATGTATAATATTTATGTATATAATTTGAAAAATTTATATGTTTATTACTGTATTATTATTTTGCTTATAGGAAATTTCATTATAAGTAAGCATTTATTCAAATTCTTGTTTGAATGCTTAAAAAGGTTTTTCTGAGCATATAGATCATCTCTGCTCTGAAATTAATCTTGTTAGCTTCAATTTGAGGTTATTGTTGGCCTATGTAACAGGAAGTTGTGAAAATAGGTTATCATCACAAATGTGTCATCATAACTACATTTTATTATAGAACTTTTTAAGTACAAATATTTTTTTTTAAGAGTTTCTCCTCAGCATCAGATGCTAACATGGAACATTCTTAAATTGAGAAATCTGAAGTTTTTAAAGTTCCTTAAGATCAGTGTTTCTTCTATATTAACATTTGATGATAAAAAAGTTGCTCAAAAATGTTTAGTGCACCATTTAAATGTTTAAAAATTATGACTTCTTTATTTTTTAAAGTTATGATAATGTAATACTTTTGGTGATGAACATAGATTATTAAATAACAGAATAAAAAGAAACAGAATTAAAAACAAAAATTTTAAGATCATAAAAATCGTATAATTCAAAATATTAATTTAATAAAGAAACAGTTCTGATGACAATTCTTTAGCATTTAGCACATTTCAAAATAGATAAACACTATATTACATAAATATCTTAAATACATATACATTTCATAAATTACAAAATAAGTGATTAATAATTCATATTAACTGATTCGTTTACACTTATCTGAAGAATAAAATTGGAATGTGTAAGATTAGAGCATGTTTTTATTAAAATATTTCATTTAATTTTCCAAATTTAAATGTGGAATTGANTGCAATGCCATAACATTATAAATGCCATTTTTCTCTAAATATGTTCTTTTGAAGAAATAAATTCTAAACACAATGTTTTCTGCTGCAAAAAAAAAATGTGGCAATAATGGTGCTGTATTTTTAAGTTGAATTTACATGAAAGCCATAAGTGCCAAAGTGTAAGTCACATAACTTTTGGCATTTAAAATGTTACAGCTTATGTTTACATCATTTTGTTATTCCAGAGAATTTGTAACTTACCATTTTATTGTAAAATTGAAACAAATTCCTTCAAGACTTGAAGGAGTTCATTCACTAAAAAAATATTTTATCATCTCTCCAGAAAAGTTTGTTTTTTGGCATTTACAACATTAAGGCACTGCATGCTTCATTAATATTGCAAAAGGAATATTGTATACTCTTCAGAAATAATTGTATATCTCATTTTATGTTTTTAACTTTCTGTTACATATGTAAAAGTTTCCAAAAACTTTGCTGAAAAGTATAACCTATCCATCAGTAGATAAAAGCTGATTTAAAACTTTTTATTTAGAAGTTAGCATATAGACTTACTTTTCAAACTAAAATACTTAGTTAATAAGCTATTCTTGGAAAAATATATTTTATCATTTTAATAATTGTTATCATAACTGATTTGACACTCTTCCAGACTTATCAAACCAATCTTATTAAATAAAGTCTGAAAGAAAGACAAATCAATTAGTCTATTAACTAATTATTAATATGAAAACCAAAACAAGAAGCAACAATTCTGAGATATTTTATCATTGTTAAAAAACCCCCCAAACTTTAGTTAATTTATAATATTATAAAAACATTTAATTAGGTATGCTTATAGTCCAAAGTTAAATATACATTAAATGAACAGCCTACCAGATTACAGCAACAATGAGATAATCTTGATCTTAAGCATCTTCATGTAAATGTAATACATTGATCTTAAGGTTGTAGTAACATCTACACTTGTAATATCTAAAGTTCTATTAATATTGTAAAATTGTAATATAGTTCAAGCAACATAATGTAGACAGGTAAATCAATATGTACAGTACATAATTTGTTTTTGACAAGTTTGTATTAATGTTGATACTATAACAGGTTAATATGAATTGAAATTTGCCTATTTCAACATAAAGATAACTATATATATACATATATACTTTTTCAATAACTATTTAACTTATTAAATAAAAATTGAGTATATAAATATATACAGATATTTTTTATTTATTTATTTATATTTAATTAATTTAATGTATTAATCTAACTAAAGGAAATATTAAACTGAGTAAAGTAAGACACCCAGATTTTTAATTTATTATAATTAAATCATAAATGTAACTAATGATAAAATTGGTTCCATCAATAGTAAGTTATATATTTAAAAAAAACAGTATAATTTGTATAATAAGTTTTATATAATTAAAGAAAACAGTATATTTGTCAGTTCCTCATGCACTACAACTATTGATTGTTTTTATCTTTGTGGATTGTATGGATTGTACTATTGTAAGATTTTAATTACTTTTAATTTAGTATTTTATGTAATTGTATACACAGTGCACCGTGTTATTTATAATATCAGTCTGTGAACAGTGTTTGTTACAATATGTTAGATATTTATTGTGTTTACTGCCATATGTTTAATCTTCAGTGGGCTGATGAGGGATCTGCGTGTACCTGAAATGCATTCCCCATGTTAATTAAAGTTATATTTGAATAATTTGAGTCTGGTTCATTCTCATCTTGATGAGATAAGCTCTTTTCATTTTTGCTATAATCTGATAGACTATTCATTTAGCATATTATAAATTCATTTAAATATAATTATTTGAGCCAACTATTTTAATATACTGCAAGAAAATTAAGAAAAAGTAAATATAAGTTTATTTGAAAATACTGTTTTCAAAAGCTTTTTTACTGTTGAAAAATTTATGCATCATTAAAATACTAACAGTATATAACATTTAGCATGAAAAACTGAATTTTTTTAAAATATGCATTACCATGATAGGAAAATAGGATTTAAGTTGTCAATTTTGCTATTGTTTCATAGTTTAGACTTTCCCATCAAATTGTTTGGCTAGTCATCATGTTATTTAATAAGATGAAAACAAAAAACTATGTTGAAACCATATATATTGATGATACTTTGTTATTTATTTAAATCTTATTTTATATAGTATGTTTGCCTTTATATTTAATATGAAGATACCTTAAATAACTAACAGACCTTTCACATATCATACAAAATTAAACATATTAAACTAATATATATTTAAAAATCAAAAAATTTAATCTCTCTTTAAACATATCATAAAAAAATCATAAATTTGGAAATAGTTTTTAATTTGCAGTTATCATTGGCAATATAGATATTTCTATTTTAATTAAAATTGTTTTAGTTAACAAAATATATTTTTAAATCTAATTGAGATCTAAAATATAAATAACTTCAGATTCATCATCTCATTCGCGACAAATTTCATCTAACACCATCTTAGTAAAAAAAAAAAAAAGGGGGCATAAAACTTGGTTAAATCTCTTCTGCATTTTACTTTTTCTTAAAAGTTTGTTTCTGTTATAATATAGTACAATGCATGGTTTTCCAAAAATGGTCCACAATATGATACCCAGTTGCAGATAATAAAATTAAATAGACTTAAGAAATAATAAAAAATAAACTTCAGATAATAAAAAGAAATTTAATATACTTAAATAACAACAGTTTAAAAACATACCAATATAAATATGTTTCACAATATTCTATAATAATATTTTTCAGTAAGTTTTGTCTTAGACTCGCTTCCAATCTCTAGATGTAAAGGACTGAAAAACTGGTATATTAGATTTCTTTCTAATTTTCTCAAAATTATATTCTGTACTACTGCCTTTCTGTACATATATGGTTCCCTCTCATTAACACAGTTCTTAAACATAAATAGTCTATGGCAAAGACTCCACTAGCATAAAAAAACCCCTGCTGTAATTATTTTTAATCACATGACCTATTTGCATTTGTGATTTGATTGCAGTGTTGATCCACTGCCTCTTGTCATAGATACAAGGATATTTTCTGATGTTTTCAATAAATCTTTGCACGTCTATCCTAGGCCTTTTGCATTAGCTATTCTAATGTTAAGACTAATCAAAAACTTCACAAGCACCAAAACGGTGAAAGAAAGAGAGAATAGAAAGTGCTCATTTCCCACAATTTTTGCTTGATGTCATGACAACGTAGAAAGTCCACTGACTTCTGACTGGTTGATGGTACAGTTTTATGGATGTATTCATGTTGAAAATTGAACATTGCTCAACTTGCTTGTCATATGATTAAAAATAATTACAGCAAGAGTTTTTACACTCATTTTTATGCTAATGGAGACTTGGCCTAATAACAATTAGAATGGTAATCTACTTAATTTAAAGGTTGTTAAAATTAGTAATTGTCTTATAAATTCTTGCCATATCCAATACTTTTTTTACATCTTGAATAGAGAAAATGAGCAAATTTTAATTTCACTGTTTAAGCACTTTATTTTGAACTACTAAATATTTTATTTTAAAACATCAAATGTATTCAATTTTGTATAATCTTCATACAATATGTTCAAATGGTTTGATGTAAAGATATCTGTTGTTTTCAACAAACCACAATTTACTATGTCTAATATGGTATCATTTCATCTAAAGAAATGCTTACCATTCATCCTTCATCATAAACACACACAGCACTACGATGCAAACAAGAAAAAAAAGGCAAAAAAAAAATGTCAAAAACACCTCCTGATGTTTAGTGTGAATTACAACAAACAGCATTACTTATTGTTACATTGTTTATTTAACAAATATCTTAAATATCAGAATTAAATAACAGAAAATCTTTTGATTTTTTTACTTTCTTTATATTTTCAGCAAAATATTGTCAATGTTTGTGGTTTCAATGTAATTTTGAATATTTAACAAAGTCAAGAGTATCAAATTATGCCTATTTATTAGTAATTTAGAAATGTAAAGGAATATTGTTTTTCACTTTAAAACATTCATTCATTCAGTCTTATGAAGTAGTAAACATTGATTAGGGTTTCTTTCCTGGGATTCCCGCCATTTATTCCATATGAGAAAAATTCCAGGAAATTTTATTTTTCCGGGAAATCTCACATTTCAATAATAATTTATCATGTCAGGTTTTCTTTCTATCATTTATTATATGAAAAGTTGCATCTTGAAGACTCACCTAAGAGAGAAATTTTGAGGTTTTATGCTACATATTATTACCTATGTTTTACAAGTCTCTACTTGTTAGTTCATGTAATACAGTATCTATGTATTGTGTTTGTGCATCATTGAACAGCGGAGCACTCGCTGAAAGTAAATATCACTCATCGCACTTTAGTTTCGAATTCGCATTTATAAATTAAGGAATTTGTTAAACCTTACATTCCTATTTATATCCTATCATTTGTAACTGTAAGTGATTATTTGAAATTCCTATATTAGTCAATTACTTGTATTTTACAACAATTTAATTTAGTATAATTTATAAAATCAAACCATTGGCGCTTTCAGCTGCAGGTCTTTTTGTGACCAAATTGAGACTAGATTAAGCGATCAAAGTATCAATCATTTTTGTTTTTTGAAGTCTTATTATGAAAATTTATGTTTTTTTGGGGGGGAAGAGAGATTTTTGTTTTGATAAATTTTTTGAGTAGTATTTTTTATGTTCAACTAAAAATAATTTTTTTTGGAGAAGTATTTTTTGTTCAATTCAAAATAATTGTTTTTGGAGAAGTATTTTTTGTTCAATTCAAAATAATTGTATTTTTTGTCATTAAATTTATGGAATAAGTACAGTATATTTTTTATTTCATCTTTAGAAATAAAATAGTATTTTTTTGTAATCATTATTATGTTCATTAAAACTCCCAATGAAATGCTTTATTTCACTTTCATATTATAATATAGGAGAACATAAATTAATTGAGCCTAACGCATTGGTATGGGTGAGATTGGCCCTACACTTTTAGTTACTTACTAGAAAATAAATTAAATTATTCAAATTTAAGATATTCCTGTATGATATTTTTTATTCATATGAAATTCTATTTTACTAATCTCATCCCAGAATTTCCCGGGATCCGGGGGAAAATAATGATTTTTCCATAATCCCGCTAGAGGCAAATTTCCCGGAAAATGAGAAACCCTAACATTGATACACAAACTTTTATTATTGTAGTGCAAAGCTTCATTTCATCTTAACTGAACAATTTTTTTATTATGTGTGCATGTATATACACACACCCCTATTAATACTGATATGTTAATATATCATAACACTATTCATTACATCTTCTGCTAAAAAAACAGTGTTGCAAGAATTAGAGAGATGATTTTAGTAAAAATATTTATAAAATAGTTTGTATTTAATAAATAAATACAAACTATTATAATAAATATTTTTATAGTTTGTATTTATTTATTAACAACACTGCTTTATGAAACTGTTTTTTAAAATTACAATAATCCCAATAAAATCTGAATTTTTTTAACATAAAATCATAGCTGTAAAATTATTATATGACAGGTTTGTTGTCTTACTGGGTTTCATTCATCCATCAAATTGTTCAGTCAATTTTAGGATTTTAAAACATTTAAAATAGTATAATCTAATATACACTTATGCTAGGAAAACAAATGTATGACAAATAAATTTTTTTTTACACTGGTTATTATATGTTAAGAAACTTATATTATAGATATGATATTTAAGTTATAGCAGGACTTAGTTTTAATATCTAAGCACAATGGGAAGCCCATTTGGCATATTAAACAACTCACTACGCTGGATGCTAGTCTCTTATGTACTTTCATGTAGTATGAGACAAGCCTCACAAAGTTAACATATAGNGTATATTGGGCCACAAGTATATATTATATAAACTTGTGGCCCAAATCTCCTTGACTTCTTCCAATGCGGCCCAGAGAAACAAAAAGGTTGGACACCCCTGCCTGTATTAGATAATGTTTAATTTTGAACATTTTTATATCATTTTGTACACACTGTACATTATTCAATACTATTAATATTTCAAAAATTTTCCAGGAGACTTTCTCTGGTGTGTTGTATGACAGCGACCTAGAGGTCCCTAGTAAGGCCCTACCACAATTTATTAGAAGCACTCTACTATAGTCAGTCTAGCTACTTGTCTATGAAGGAGGCTGAAAACATTTTGAAGAAAAATTAATCCTGTTTAAATTGGTGTAGTTCTCATAGTTCAAACCAGGGATGGAGAGTTAGAGTTGGAAGTCGATTTTAAAAAAAAATACCAAGTTGTGAGTAGTGTATTTTTCCACTAACTCCCCATCCCTGGTTCAAATGGAAGATAATGCAAGAATTACAGAAATACATGTAAATCAGTTGAGTCTTTTTTAAAACATTTTACAAATATATTTATAATAATTTTTGTTTTTAACACTTTTTTTTTAATAAATAAATTCAATCTAAATAACTAGTTAAATGTTATATAAAGAATTTTACTGAATAAGGGAGTGATTTTATATTACTACAACACAACAGAATTTCCTGTTTTTTAGAATCAATAAGAAATGAAAGTACAACTTTACATGTAGTTCTGATATTACAAATAAAGAAATATCATCTTTGATTCATCAATCTAAAGCCTAAATTGTACCAGAGGAAAACTTTATTGATTTATTTTCTGACATTCATTTTGTCTTTATTAGCAATCTTTTACTTTTTTGAAAATTGAGAATCACAATTTGAGTTGAAACTGATTATATTGAAAGTAATTTATATTGACAATAACAACTTTATCAAATAATTTGAAATTAAAATTCATTTTAATCAAGTAAAATTAATAAAATTTAATAAAATATAATTGTTAGGATTAAATTATTTATTTAATTAATCATTTATGTGTAATTAGCATTTATGTATAATATTTATGTATATAATTTGAAAAATTTATATGTTTATTACTGTATTATTATTTTGCTTATAGGAAATTTCATTATAAGTAAGCATTTATTCAAATTCTTGTTTGAATGCTTAAAAACGTTTTTTCTGAACATATAGATCATCTCTGCTCTGAAATTAATCTTGTTAGCTTCAATTTGAGGTTATTGTTGGCCTATGTAACAGGAAGTTGTGAAAATAGGTTATCATCACAAATGTGTCATCATAACTACATTTTATTATAGAACTTTTTAAGTACAAATATTTTTTTTTTAAGAGTTTCTCCTCAGCATCAGATGCTAACATGGAACATTCTTAAATTGAGAAATCTGAAGTTTTTAAAGTTCCTTAAGATCAGTGTTTCTTCTATATTAACATTTGATGATAAAAAAGTTGCTCAAAAATGTTTAGTGCACCATTTAAATGTTTAAAAATTATGACTTCTTTATTTTTTAAAGTTATGATAATGTAATACTTTTGGTGATGAACAGAGATTATTAAATAACAGAATAAAAAGAAACAGAATTAAAAACAAAAATTTTAAGATCATAAAAATCGTATAATTCAAAATATTAATTTAATAAAGAAACAGTTCTGATGACAATTCTTTAGCATTTAGCACATTTCAAAATAGATAAACACTATATTACATAAATATCTTAAATACATATACATTTCATAAATTACAAAATAAGTGATTAATAATTCATATTAACTGATTCGTTTACACTTATCTGAAGAATAAAATTGGAATGTGTAAGATTAGAGCATGTTTTTATTAAAATATTTCATTTAATTTTCCAAATTTAAATGTGGAATTGATTACTGTATAAGTATGCAACAATGTAACATTAATAATTCTATAAAAATCATCAGTGTTAATTATTATTTTACTTTTTAATCTTATGACAAAAATGGATTTACTATTCAGATCATCTTACAAAGTAAATATTTTATTTTTTCAAAGTTTAATATTTCTTTTAATCTGTTGAATGTTAAATTTATAACAAACACAATTATTAAAAGTGAACTATAAGTATTTAATAAAATTACTGCAAAACAATGAAATTTACAACTGTCAAAATTTTATTTTAAAGCTTTAAACATTTTTACTGAATATTTAATTTGTTTAATGAAGGAAATTTTGTACACTTAAATGTATCTCTGAGTATAAGGTTACGTATTTCATTTGAATAGTTTAAGCTGTTTTTCTTTCCTTTTTTTAAATATTCACAACCATTATCCAAATAACCTTGAAATAAAATACCTGAAAATATTTATCTGGAAAGGTAAAGTGGTGTTTCTATGTATTGTATTTTATGTAATACATAGTTCAATACCAGTAACTGATATCAGGGATTTCCATTGTCATAAAATCATTAAATAATAAACAACAATTGACTACAGAATTATGCAAACTTGATTAAACAACATTAAATAATCATTCTAAATTATTTGAAACATTTTAATATCATAAATATTAAAAATGATTATTAATATTTATGATATTAATAATCATATCATTTTAATTTATTTATAATGACACCTTTGGTAAAACATGAGAAATGTTCTTGTAGATTAGAAAGTGATTTTATATATATATATAATGTATAAGGCCTACAGTATAATAAAATTTGCTAGGCATTGTTAAAAAATATTCTCACACTTTCAAAGGGAAGATACATTATTATGACAGCAGAATGTATATCCTATATAAACCATGCCAATTTAGCAAAATAATTTCATTATTTTGCACATCAATTTCAAACACTACACTTGCTATTTTGAATTTGTTCTGAGAAATAAAGAATCTTGAAGATGGTCTATGATGACAGGTCCATAGTCTTATGGACCAAGCATCCCTGTCCATAATGTGAACTTTTAAATATATATATTAGATAATGTTTAATTTTGAACATTTTTATATCATTTTGTACACACTGTACATTATTCAATACTATTAATATTTCAAAAATTTTCCAGGAGACTTTCTCTGGTGTGTTGTATGACAGCGACCTAGAGGTCCCTAGTAAGGCCCTACCACAATTTATTAGAAGCACTCTACTATAGTCAGTCTAGCTACTTGTCTATGAAGGAGGCTGAAAACATTTTGAAGAAAAATTAATCCTGTTTAAATTGGTGTAGTTCTCATAGTTCAAACCAGGGATGGAGAGTTAGAGTTGGAAGTCGATTTTAAAAAAAAATACCAAGTTGTGAGTAGTGTATTTTTCCACTAACTCCCCATCCCTGGTTCAAATGGAAGATAATGCAAGAATTACAGAAATACATGTAAATCAGTTGAGTCTTTTTTAAAACATTTTACAAATATATTTATAATAATTTTTGTTTTTAACACTTTTTTTTTAATAAATAAATTCAATCTAAATAACTACTTAAATGTTATATAAAGAATTTTACTGAATAAGGGAGTGATTTTATATTACTACAACACAACAGAATTTCCTGTTTTTTAGAATCAATAAGAAATGAAAGTACAACTTTACATGTAGTTCTGATATTACAAATAAAGAAATATCATCTTTGATTCATCAATCTAAAGCCTAAATTGTACCAGAGGAAAACTTTATTGATTTATTTTCTGACATTCATTTTGTCTTTATTAGCAATCTTTTACTTTTTTGAAAATTGAGAATCACAATTTGAGTTGAAACTGATTATATTGAAAGTAATTTATATTGACAATAACAACTTTATCAAATAATTTGAAATTAAAATTCATTTTAATCAAGTAAAATTAATAAAATTTAATAAAATATAATTGTTAGGATTAAATTATTTATTTAATTAATCATTTATGTGTAATTAGCATTTATGTATAATATTTATGTATATAATTTGAAAAATTTATATGTTTATTACTGTATTATTATTTTGCTTATAGGAAATTTCATTATAAGTAAGCATTTATTCAAATTCTTGTTTGAATGCTTAAAAAGGTTTTTCTGAGCATATAGATCATCTCTGCTCTGAAATTAATCTTGTTAGCTTCAATTTGAGGTTATTGTTGGCCTATGTAACAGGAAGTTGTGAAAATAGGTTATCATCACAAATGTGTCATCATAACTACATTTTATTATAGAACTTTTTAAGTACAAATATTTTTTTTTAAGAGTTTCTCCTCAGCATCAGATGCTAACATGGAACATTCTTAAATTGAGAAATCTGAAGTTTTTAAAGTTCCTTAAGATCAGTGTTTCTTCTATATTAACATTTGATGATAAAAAAGTTGCTCAAAAATGTTTAGTGCACCATTTAAATGTTTAAAAATTATGACTTCTTTATTTTTTAAAGTTATGATAATGTAATACTTTTGGTGATGAACATAGATTATTAAATAACAGAATAAAAAGAAACAGAATTAAAAACAAAAATTTTAAGATCATAAAAATCGTATAATTCAAAATATTAATTTAATAAAGAAACAGTTCTGATGACAATTCTTTAGCATTTAGCACATTTCAAAATAGATAAACACTATATTACATAAATATCTTAAATACATATACATTTCATAAATTACAAAATAAGTGATTAATAATTCATATTAACTGATTCGTTTACACTTATCTGAAGAATAAAATTGGAATGTGTAAGATTAGAGCATGTTTTTATTAAAATATTTCATTTAATTTTCCAAATTTAAATGTGGAATTGATTACTGTATAAGTATGCAACAATGTAACATTAATAATTCTATAAAAATCATCAGTGTTAATTATTATTTTACTTTTTAATCTTATGACAAAAATGGATTTACTATTCAGATCATCTTACAAAGTAAATATTTTATTTTTTCAAAGTTTAATATTTCTTTTAATCTGTTGAATGTTAAATTTATAACAAACACAATTATTAAAAGTGAACTATAAGTATTTAATAAAATTACTGCAAAACAATGAAATTTACAACTGTCAAAATTTTATTTTAAAGCTTTAAACATTTTTACTGAATATTTAATTTGTTTAATGAAGGAAATTTTGTACACTTAAATGTATCTCATAATATAAGTACAAGTTTTTCAGGTTAGGCAGATTTAATGTAATTTTATACAAAATGCTGCAACAAAACAGTAAAATCTTTCCTCTCTTCCTCCAGATAAAAATAAATTTTGTCTGGTTTTATTCTGATATATGTTTTTTTTTTAATATATACAGTAATTATATATATCTGAAATAATTAAAAACAAAAATTATTAGATAAATACAGAATTAAAACTTTTTATTTAGAAGTTAGCATATAGACTTACTTTTCAAACTAAAATACTTAGTTAATAAGCTATTCTTGGAAAAATATATTTTATCATTTTAATAATTGTTATCATAACTGATTTGACACTCTTCCAGACTTATCAAACCAATCTTATTAAATAAAGTCTGAAAGAAAGACAAATCAATTAGTCTATTAACTAATTATTAATATGAAAACCAAAACAAGAAGCAACAATTCTGAGATATTTTATCATTGTTAAAAAACCCCCCAAACTTTAGTTAATTTATAATATTATAAAAACATTTAATTAGGTATGCTTATAGTCCAAAGTTAAATATACATTAAATGAACAGCCTACCAGATTACAGCAACAATGAGATAATCTTGATCTTAAGCATCTTCATGTAAATGTAATACATTGATCTTAAGGTTGTAGTAACATCTACACTTGTAATATCTAAAGTTCTATTAATATTGTAAAATTGTAATATAGTTCAAGCAACATAATGTAGACAGGTAAATCAATATGTACAGTACATAATTTGTTTTTGACAAGTTTGTATTAATGTTGATACTATAACAGGTTAATATGAATTGAAATTTGCCTATTTCAACATAAAGATAACTATATATATACATATATACTTTTTCAATAACTATTTAACTTATTAAATAAAAATTGAGTATATAAATATATACAGATATTTTTTATTTATTTATTTATATTTAATTAATTTAATGTATTAATCTAACTAAAGGAAATATTAAACTGAGTAAAGTAAGACACCCAGATTTTTAATTTATTATAATTAAATCATAAATGTAACTAATGATAAAATTGGTTCCATCAATAGTAAGTTATATATTTAAAAAAAACAGTATAATTTGTATAATAAGTTTTATATAATTAAAGAAAACAGTATATTTGTCAGTTCCTCATGCACTACAACTATTGATTGTTTTTATCTTTGTGGATTGTATGGATTGTACTATTGTAAGATTTTAATTACTTTTAATTTAGTATTTTATGTAATTGTATACACAGTGCACCGTGTTATTTATAATATCAGTCTGTGAACAGTGTTTGTTACAATATGTTAGATATTTATTGTGTTTACTGCCATATGTTTAATCTTCAGTGGGCTGATGAGGGATCTGCGTGTACCTGAAATGCATTCCCCATGTTAATTAAAGTTATATTTGAATAATTTGAGTCTGGTTCATTCTCATCTTGATGAGATAAGCTCTTTTCATTTTTGCTATAATCTGATAGACTATTCATTTAGCATATTATAAATTCATTTAAATATAATTATTTGAGCCAACTATTTTAATATACTGCAAGAAAATTAAGAAAAAGTAAATATAAGTTTATTTGAAAATACTGTTTTCAAAAGCTTTTTTACTGTTGAAAAATTTATGCATCATTAAAATACTAACAGTATATAACATTTAGCATGAAAAACTGAATTTTTTTAAAATATGCATTACCATGATAGGAAAATAGGATTTAAGTTGTCAATTTTGCTATTGTTTCATAGTTTAGACTTTCCCATCAAATTGTTTGGCTAGTCATCATGTTATTTAATAAGATGAAAACAAAAAACTATGTTGAAACCATATATATTGATGATACTTTGTTATTTATTTAAATCTTATTTTATATAGTATGTTTGCCTTTATATTTAATATGAAGATACCTTAAATAACTAACAGACCTTTCACATATCATACAAAATTAAACATATTAAACTAATATATATTTAAAAATCAAAAAATTTAATCTCTCTTTAAACATATCATAAAAAAATCATAAATTTGGAAATAGTTTTTAATTTGCAGTTATCATTGGCAATATAGATATTTCTATTTTAATTAAAATTGTTTTAGTTAACAAAATATATTTTTAAATCTAATTGAGATCTAAAATATAAATAACTTCAGATTCATCATCTCATTCGCGACAAATTTCATCTAACACCATCTTAGTAAAAAAAAAAAAAAGGGGGCATAAAACTTGGTTAAATCTCTTCTGCATTTTACTTTTTCTTAAAAGTTTGTTTCTGTTATAATATAGTACAATGCATGGTTTTCCAAAAATGGTCCACAATATGATACCCAGTTGCAGATAATAAAATTAAATAGACTTAAGAAATAATAAAAAATAAACTTCAGATAATAAAAAGAAATTTAATATACTTAAATAACAACAGTTTAAAAACATACCAATATAAATATGTTTCACAATATTCTATAATAATATTTTTCAGTAAGTTTTGTCTTAGACTCGCTTCCAATCTCTAGATGTAAAGGACTGAAAAACTGGTATATTAGATTTCTTTCTAATTTTCTCAAAATTATATTCTGTACTACTGCCTTTCTGTACATATATGGTTCCCTCTCATTAACACAGTTCTTAAACATAAATAGTCTATGGCAAAGACTCCACTAGCATAAAAAAACCCCTGCTGTAATTATTTTTAATCACATGACCTATTTGCATTTGTGATTTGATTGCAGTGTTGATCCACTGCCTCTTGTCATAGATACAAGGATATTTTCTGATGTTTTCAATAAATCTTTGCACGTCTATCCTAGGCCTTTTGCATTAGCTATTCTAATGTTAAGACTAATCAAAAACTTCACAAGCACCAAAACGGTGAAAGAAAGAGAGAATAGAAAGTGCTCATTTCCCACAATTTTTGCTTGATGTCATGACAACGTAGAAAGTCCACTGACTTCTGACTGGTTGATGGTACAGTTTTATGGATGTATTCATGTTGAAAATTGAACATTGCTCAACTTGCTTGTCATATGATTAAAAATAATTACAGCAAGAGTTTTTACACTCATTTTTATGCTAATGGAGACTTGGCCTAATAACAATTAGAATGGTAATCTACTTAATTTAAAGGTTGTTAAAATTAGTAATTGTCTTATAAATTCTTGCCATATCCAATACTTTTTTTACATCTTGAATAGAGAAAATGAGCAAATTTTAATTTCACTGTTTAAGCACTTTATTTTGAACTACTAAATATTTTATTTTAAAACATCAAATGTATTCAATTTTGTATAATCTTCATACAATATGTTCAAATGGTTTGATGTAAAGATATCTGTTGTTTTCAACAAACCACAATTTACTATGTCTAATATGGTATCATTTCATCTAAAGAAATGCTTACCATTCATCCTTCATCATAAACACACACAGCACTACGATGCAAACAAGAAAAAAAAGGCAAAAAAAAAATGTCAAAAACACCTCCTGATGTTTAGTGTGAATTACAACAAACAGCATTACTTATTGTTACATTGTTTATTTAACAAATATCTTAAATATCAGAATTAAATAACAGAAAATCTTTTGATTTTTTTACTTTCTTTATATTTTCAGCAAAATATTGTCAATGTTTGTGGTTTCAATGTAATTTTGAATATTTAACAAAGTCAAGAGTATCAAATTATGCCTATTTATTAGTAATTTAGAAATGTAAAGGAATATTGTTTTTCACTTTAAAACATTCATTCATTCAGTCTTATGAAGTAGTAAACATTGATTAGGGTTTCTTTCCTGGGATTCCCGCCATTTATTCCATATGAGAAAAATTCCAGGAAATTTTATTTTTCCGGGAAATCTCACATTTCAATAATAATTTATCATGTCAGGTTTTCTTTCTATCATTTATTATATGAAAAGTTGCATCTTGAAGACTCACCTAAGAGAGAAATTTTGAGGTTTTATGCTACATATTATTACCTATGTTTTACAAGTCTCTACTTGTTAGTTCATGTAATACAGTATCTATGTATTGTGTTTGTGCATCATTGAACAGCGGAGCACTCGCTGAAAGTAAATATCACTCATCGCACTTTAGTTTCGAATTCGCATTTATAAATTAAGGAATTTGTTAAACCTTACATTCCTATTTATATCCTATCATTTGTAACTGTAAGTGATTATTTGAAATTCCTATATTAGTCAATTACTTGTATTTTACAACAATTTAATTTAGTATAATTTATAAAATCAAACCATTGGCGCTTTCAGCTGCAGGTCTTTTTGTGACCAAATTGAGACTAGATTAAGCGATCAAAGTATCAATCATTTTTGTTTTTTGAAGTCTTATTATGAAAATTTATGTTTTTTTGGGGGGGAAGAGAGATTTTTGTTTTGATAAATTTTTTGAGTAGTATTTTTTATGTTCAACTAAAAATAATTTTTTTGGAGAAGTATTTTTTGTTCAATTCAAAATAATTGTATTTTTTGTCATTAAATTTATGGAATAAGTACAGTATATTTTTTATTTCATCTTTAGAAATAAAATAGTATTTTTTTGTAATCATTATTATGTTCATTAAAACTCCCAATGAAATGCTTTATTTCACTTTCATATTATAATATAGGAGAACATAAATTAATTGAGCCTAACGCATTGGTATGGGTGAGATTGGCCCTACACTTTTAGTTACTTACTAGAAAATAAATTAAATTATTCAAATTTAAGATATTCCTGTATGATATTTTTTATTCATATGAAATTCTATTTTACTAATCTCATCCCAGAATTTCCCGGGATCCGGGGGAAAATAATGATTTTTCCATAATCCCGCTAGAGGCAAATTTCCCGGAAAATGAGAAACCCTAACATTGATACACAAACTTTTATTATTGTAGTGCAAAGCTTCATTTCATCTTAACTGAACAATTTTTTTATTATGTGTGCATGTATATACACACACCCCTATTAATACTGATATGTTAATATATCATAACACTATTCATTACATCTTCTGCTAAAAAAACAGTGTTGCAAGAATTAGAGAGATGATTTTAGTAAAAATATTTATAAAATAGTTTGTATTTAATAAATAAATACAAACTATTATAATAAATATTTTTATAGTTTGTATTTATTTATTAACAACACTGCTTTATGAAACTGTTTTTTAAAATTACAATAATCCCAATAAAATCTGAATTTTTTTAACATAAAATCATAGCTGTAAAATTATTATATGACAGGTTTGTTGTCTTACTGGGTTTCATTCATCCATCAAATTGTTCAGTCAATTTTAGGATTTTAAAACATTTAAAATAGTATAATCTAATATACACTTATGCTAGGAAAACAAATGTATGACAAATAAATTTTTTTTTACACTGGTTATTATATGTTAAGAAACTTATATTATAGATATGATATTTAAGTTATAGCAGGACTTAGTTTTAATATCTAAGCACAATGGGAAGCCCATTTGGCATATTAAACAACTCACTACGCTGGATGCTAGTCTCTTATGTACTTTCATGTAGTATGAGACAAGCCTCACAAAGTTAACATATAGGTTGTCCATAACTTTTAATTACTATAATAACTGTATTAAATAAATAAATAAATATATATATATATTTATTTATTTAATACAGTTATTATAGTAATTAAAAGTTATGGACAACCTATATGTTAACTTTGTGAGGCTTGTCTCATACTACATGAAAGTACATAAGAGACTAGCATCCAGCGTAGTGAGTTGTTTAATATGCCAAATGGGCTTCCCATTGTGCTTAGATATTAAAACTAAGTCCTGCTATAACTTAAATATCATATCTATAATATAAGTTTCTTAACATATAAATTTTTTTTTACACTGGTTATTATTTGTCATACATTTGTTTTCCTAGCATAAGTGTGCATAAATATATATATATATATATATATATTTTATCAAACTTACAATATTGTAAGAAAACAAAATAGGATTTTTTTATATTGAATACTTTAAAAAATCCAATTGGAGGATTTATATAAATTTATAAACTTCAATAAGTAGAGCAAAAAATAAAATACAAAAAAGTATTAAAAATAGAGAAAGGAATGTAAGAAATCTATTCTAAACATTAAAACAATCCTTCACAAATATACTTATGTATTTTCAAATAAGTATTTTGATAACCTTGACATGATTAACCTGCCTTTAGGCTTTTACCAAGCAAGAACCAAACCTGAATGCAAAAAGAATTAAAAGATCATCAAATGTTCTTTTGTCATTCTCAACTAATTTTTAAGATTAAAAGAATTTGTCCTAATATCTTTATGAAGCTGGGAAGAAAAATTTGTTGAAATTATATCTTTGTTAACTAATGAAATCATTTATATTTCTGTACTTTTTCAATTTAAAAGAAATACTTTCTGACAGCCTAATAAGTTTACCATATCTTGAAAGTTATTACTATTAGCAAAAATAAGTAATACAATGCAAATAAGAAAGAAAACAATGGTGTAATCAATACACTGATAAAAATGCTTTGCATGGCATTTTATGGCACATTATTCCAAATAAAAAACATCTTGTTAAGTGTACCCAGTAAGAACAAAGAACAGACAAACTGTTTTCTGGATAAAACAAGTAATTAGCAAAAGCAAAATTGATTATAATAATTTAGAATGTAAAAAAAGAATGATTGAATAAATCTCAAGACAGTAAAAACTGGATATATTTTATAAAAAAATGTATTTAAGTTATTCATAAAAATAGAAACTTATAAAATTTTTATTTTTACTATAATAAAATTAGAAACAGAACTACACATTAATATTCATTTTGATAATATAACAAATAAATAAAATACATGACAAAATGCATTGTAAATTTTTGAAAGTTTAAAATGAATCTAACATATCATGAGTTTACACAATTAACTGTACCAAATGGATTAAAAGTTTCATTATTAGTGCTAAACACTGTTGAGATTATTAAAAGTTTGTATATGTATGTAAGTTTAATCTCAAATATTTATGCTAGTAACTAGCAATCAACAATAAAAATAATCTAAAACATTTCTATATAATTGTGAGATTGGGTGGAAAGTGTCATGACAGTCGAGTGGTCAATACAGTCATGTGGGTGTGGAAGATTCACGGAGACAGGTTTACCATTTAAAACTGTTTAATAGATATATAAATTTCCTTATAACTATTCATATAATGAGAAATATAATCCAACGGTGGGAAACAAGTCAGTTCAAAAAGTCCAAATGTTCCGGAAATCGTTTTGTTTCTTTCGGCACAGATGATGTGGAGAGCAATGGCACTGGGCGCACTGCACAACTTGCCGAAATGACTTCCGATGATCAGGTGTATCTGGGCAAATCTTGACAAGACGGGATAGTGAAAATGAATCCTAGGACGTCAAACAAGTCTTCGTTGAAGAAGGACAGGAGCTCAAAATCCAGGAGGGGTGCACTATGAACCAAGAACTTCTTGTCCTTGAAACACGCAGTTTTATATGTTTTTCTTTTAAAGCTGCCTTTTCATTGGTCCCGACTCGTCACCTGGTGACAATTCGAAACCGATTGGAGGGCACGGGAGGGGTCAGTTTTGCGACTACATATGATTCCTCTCCAGCCATGTTTCCCTCAACTTTAGTCTTTTCTATTGTTTTAAATAATTCAAAAAAAAAAAAAACTTCCATTGTTTAATCAAGATCTTTAATTTCTCCCTTTCAAGTTGTAAAAGGAGATTTTAATTTCTTGATTGATAGTCTCCATTCGGACCTCTATGTTGACTTCCTTCTGGGTTCTCACAAATTATCAATTTGATTAAATTTTTAATAAAATTTTTTCAAATAAATGAATTAAGAACAAATACTCTATTTCTTTGATTTCAAGATGCATTATATAAATGAGAAAACTACTTATAAGCAATTTACAATAAAATTATATTTAAATTTATCTATCATTGTCACATTTACAAATTTGAGATATAAATAAATAAATAAAATCTAAATCCATTTATGTTTAAAAGTGAAATGTGAAATTTAGTAATGATTGAAGAGCCAAAATTTAGTAATTAATTTTAAAAGATTAAAGCCATTTGAGAAAAATCACAAACAAAATATCATATTTGAGAAAGTTGTTGTTTCAAAAATTTATTGCTTCTTCAGTTTAAGATAAACAATTCAAACTTCTTTCTTTCTAATAATATATCCTTAAGCAAGGTAGAAAATTATCTCCTTAATAATCTCTTTAAAAAATTTTAAATTTAAATGAGCTAGTTAACTCTCATGTATGTTTTTTGTTATTAAGGAATTTTAAAAATATTTAAAATATATCTTTAAAATTCTTTACTGTCATATTGCTTTATACATGATCATCATAATATTATAAAAAATTTTTCGGTGTTTACAGAACTATGAAAACAAACAATGAATAGAAAAACAAAACTTTTTAATTTTATTTGTGCTTTTCTTCAATATTTTAAACTTTTGCAGATATTATTATTAAAGTATACTATGATTGTATAATAATCAATTCACTTATATCTATTTCAATTCAATCTATATATANGTACAAAACCCTAATCCCCTTCAAAGTAGTCTCCTTGGTAATGTATACACTTCTCCCAGCGTTCCTGCCATTGCTGGAAACACTGCAGGAACGCATCTTTTGGAATGGCCATCAGCCAGTCCGTCAGATTTTGCATGATGTCTTCTCTCGACTAAAATCAGGTTCCTTTTAGCGGCATTTTTAGCTTGGAAAATAACCAAAAGTCACACGGAGCCATGTGGGGAGAGTACGGAGCGTGACGAACCACAGAAGTGTTGTGTTTGGCAACGAAAGCCTGAATCAGATGCGCAAAATGGGCAGATGTGTTATCACGATGGAGCTGGCAACTTTTGATTGACCACAGATCCAGTCGTTTGCGTCACACAGCATCGGAAAGACGACAAAGGACCTCCTGGTAGTACTCCTTTGCGATGGTTTGGCCTTGTGGTGCGTACTCACGACACACCACCCCATGAGAGTCGAAAAAACTGTCAACATGACCTTTGATATTGCTGCGGACCTGCCGCGCTTTTTTTGGCTTCGAGGATCGTCCCTGAAAGCCTGCTGAATCTTGCGAATGGTTTAC